>NW_028018364.1:0-706 GCF_054177405.1 Leptonychotes weddellii
CTGCCTTCGGCTCAGGTCATGGTCCCAGGGTCCTGGGATTGAGCCCCGCATCGAGCCCTGCATTGGGCTCCTTGCTTAGCGGGAAGCCTGCTTCTCCCTCTCCCTCTCCCCCTGCTTGTGTTCCCTCTCTCACTGCTTCTCTCTCTCTGTCAAATAAATAAGTAAAATCTTAAAAAAAAAAAAAAGAGAGGTAATAATCTTTTTAAGTTGGAGAATAACTGAGGATTATGGTGTCCCTATACCCAAAGCACTGGTCTTTTTACAATCATACAGAAAAACAGGACTCTGTCCTTGTGTACAGAAATTTCAAGAAACACAAGGCTCTCAAATTCATTGAACAAAAGAAGAACATGAAAGTATCATGAGTATTTCATATGCAAATAGCTAAGTATAAATTCCGCTCATCCTTTCAATTCTCTTCAGGTAACTCCTCCATGAATAAAAACTCAAATTTATCTCATTCGATTTTTGAATCAGAAAATCTATTAAGAAAGGAAAGGGAAATACGTTCATTTGAAATTGGGTTTAGTCCCTTTAGGATGTTATGTTTGCACCAACTGCTGACATTGCAAGAACATTTGACGACACTTACCCCAGGGTGGATATCCAGTTATACGGTAGTCATGCTACTTTGAATTTAATTTGTCAAACAAATAACAGAAAGGACAGCAGGTGTTTTTGTCTAACCCCATTGGTTATGATTAGA
>NW_028018365.1:0-706 GCF_054177405.1 Leptonychotes weddellii
CCGAGTGTCCCCATCAGAGGATGGCAGAGAGGAGACACAGAAAGGTCCTGGCTTATTCTGGTCACACCACAGAGCTTTGATTTCCAGCACGCTCACCCTGGGTGACCAGGGGTAACCCAGCCGTCAGCAGTGAGGCCAGATGTTGTGAACAAGTGTCTGGACCTCAAGTGAAGATGAGATTACTGTCACCTCAGCTGTCACAGGTGGGGCAGGTAAAGGAGGGTTACAGGAGACATTATGTGAAAAGCCACAATGCTGTTAGAGAGTAGCTCCCCCCCCATTCACCTTCCATGCAGAAGTCCCATATTTTTATGGGGTGCTTATACATAGTGAGCTCAATATTTCCACCATGTGGGAAAAGGAGAAGCATTGGAAAAACCAATTCGTACACAAACCTCAGTCCCTAATTTCAGTCATGGTTTCCACCATCTTCCTCATAAAATCTCTCCCAGAGGCATCACAAAGTGGCAAAATTGTTAGATTTCCATATTATCCTTCCATCTTCAGTTAATAAGTTGGCTGATCCTGAGGCACTAGTCTGGGCATGGGGGTCTCTTCGAATGTGAACAGTTTGTGATCCTCTCCAAATAACTCTGGTCCCTCGGCTGTGCTTCTAAGTGGGGCGGCAGTGGAGTAAGACAGTATGGGGGCAGTGGCCAGGGCCCTCCCTCTGGAGCTGGGCACACCTCGCCTAGCCGTGCACCCT
>NW_028018366.1:0-706 GCF_054177405.1 Leptonychotes weddellii
CAGTCACTTGGAAAAAAAATAATGTGCCTCCTCCTCCTACTTTTTGGCTTGATATATTTCTCCATGTGGATTTCATTTCTTAATTCAGAGAACCAGGGACAGTAGGTAAATTGAAAGAATATGGTATCACTGTGGCTCATCACTATATCAATTGGCCATTCTTTTGGAGCTTTGGTGAATCACTGGACTTGCTTTGTCAGTACAATGGAATATATACATCAATCTTCATTAAAAAAAAAAGTTTCAATAAGTTGAAATGATCAAAATGTTAAAAATTATTACAAATAGTTATGTGATTCCAAGCAGCTTAAGGAATCCAAATAGAACACTTTTTTTTTAAGGTTTTATGTATCTATTTGACAGAGAGAGACACAGCGAGAGAGGGAACACAAGCAGAGGGAGTGGGAGGCCCCGATGAGGGGCTCGATCCCAGGACCCTGAGATCATGACCTGAGCCGAAGGCAGATGCTTAACGACTGAGCCACCCAGGCGCTCCCAAGTAGAACACTTTTTTTTTTTTTTTAAAGATTTTATTTATTTATTTGAGAGAGAGAGAATGAGAGAGAGCACATGAGAGGGGGGAGGGTCAGAGGGAGAAGCAGACTCCCTGCCGAGCAGGGAGCCCGATGCGGGACTCGATCCAGGGACTCCAGGATCATGACCTGAGCCGAAGGCAGTCGCTTAACCAACTGAGCCACCCAGGCGC
>NW_028018367.1:0-706 GCF_054177405.1 Leptonychotes weddellii
ACATCAGATCTGAAGCCAATTTCAGAGAGGTGTCGATGAGCTCCAGCTTCCTGGTCATTCTGCAAAGAGGCCACCGTGGAGCAGAAAGCATTCGTTCAACTAGATCAACGGACCAGCACGTCAGGTCCCATCACATTGTAAGGGCATTCTCATCATTCTGGTGTGCAGTTTGTGACAGTTACACGTGTATACACAGTAAAATGACAAAAGAGCAAGCAGCTAGACAGCAAAGCAAGTAGTTTCTGGCTGAGGAAACATTCATTTTCCTCATTTTATAAACAAACATTAGCCCTCATTAGCAAGTATAGGCAAATTGAAAAGGATTAAATCTGATGAGATAAAGCAATTTATCTCCTTTTAACGTATTAATACCTTCTTCAAGCTTATTCATACAACAAATGAACCACTGGATTGGGAGAACGCAAGGTCAGAAGATTCCTTTGCAGGATGGGCTGTGACTATATCCCAGCAGGTAGAAGGTGCCCTGAACAACTGTTGGCTTAGTGACAATCCAAAGGATCTTCAGATGAAGACTGAGGATCACCTGTGTGAGGGAAGACACCAGAAACCAACTCAGTCTTTTTTTTTTTTCCTGACTCAAGTCTCTCTTGAAAGCCACTTTGTCTGGGCTCACATGAAGGACGGAGATCCATATTTGTCCCCAACCCCCATCAGGACTCATGGGCATCTGCCTGAGACTGTTAAA
>NW_028018368.1:0-706 GCF_054177405.1 Leptonychotes weddellii
AGCCTGGTGGTGGGTATTGAGGAGGGCACATTCTGCATGGAGCACTGGGTGTTATGCACAAACAATGAATCATGGAACACTTCATCTAAAACTAATGATGTAATGTATGGGGATTTACATAAGAATAAAAAAAAAATAAATATAAACTGACCTTAAGTCAAAGAAAAAAAAAATTCACTAAGATAGACCATCTCCCAGGACACCAAACATTTCTCAATAGTGTTCAAATGAATTAAATCATACAAAAATACAATCTCTGAATCACATGGAATTGAAATAGAATAACAAGGATATATTTGGCAAACTCCTCCAATGTTTGGAAATTAAACAAGATACTTCTAAATAACCCATAGGTTTTTTTTAAAAAAGGAAAACCCAAGAAAATAGTTTGAATTAAGTGAAGATGAAAAAACAACATAAGAAACTTTGGGGGCATGCAGGGAAAGCAGGGTTTATAAAAAATTTATAACTTGTAAACAAAAGATCTAAAAATAAGTAATTGAATATTTCAACTTAGAAAGGTAAAAAGAGAGAGAGGAGGGAAAAATCAAGCAAAAGTAAGTATAGGAAGAACATAATAAATGAGGTCCGACTAGCTGAAGACAATGGCAACAGCCTTCATCACTATCTGCCCAGTTTTTGTCCAGAAGAGACAGGAGAACAGCAAGGAAGGAAGATTAAAAGCACACAAAAACCACACCCTCAG
>NW_028018369.1:0-706 GCF_054177405.1 Leptonychotes weddellii
TTTTTCAAAGAACCAGCTCCTGGTTTCATTCATCTGTTCAGGAGAGATTCTTTATATTCTTCAACCAGTTCCCCCTAGTGAAGCATCTTACATTACCATGGTAACTATGTCAAAACAAAGCATTAGTACATTATTATTAACTGAACTCCATACTTGACTCAGACTTCACCAGGTTTTACATTAAGTCCCTTTTTCCTCTTACAGGATCCCATGCAGGACATCATATTACAATTAGTTCTTATGTCACCTTAGTCTTTTCTAGTTTAAGGCTGTTTCTCTGTCTTTCCTTGTTTTTCATGAACTTGACAGGGAAGTAAATCATTAAGTCTAGCACATCTTCAAGGGGAGAATTAAGTTCTATTTCCCAAGATAAGACTATCTACTCATGCAGATATATTTTATCCATTAGGTTATAATCCAATACCACATTATTTATTTTGTTGCTCAAATTTTTCCAGCTTTGGTCGTTTGCACTACCAGCTCCAGTTGGTTCCAGAAAACAAAAAAAGTGCTTAGAATTTTTGTGATGTGGCATTTTTGAACAGATTACATTTTCATTTTAATTTACACTGTGGTTTATGAAATGGTGTCAGAAATTAGTCATAACTTAATCACTTTTTCAGATGACTCTTTAAGAAGTACTCCACCAGGGCGCCTGGGTGGCTCAGTTGGTTAAATGACTGCCTTCGGCTCAGGTCATGATCCT
>NW_028018370.1:0-706 GCF_054177405.1 Leptonychotes weddellii
CTCCTTTAAAACTATACTATGGTCTTTCATATCTCAGGAAAAGATTATGAGAAATCTATTCAGACAAATCCTTTTCCAGAAGTCAATAAAACAGCGGTTAACCAGAAGTGTCACCTGAAGGTAGGTCTAAGATCTGACATACAGGTAAGTTCGTATCACAAGTTCTTTGCACATTTTAAAATTTCTGATTATACTTACAACATACTTATTAGGAATAATACTTTCAAAGCAGTGATCCTCAAAGCACAATCTTTAGAACAGAGACATTCAAAGCATCTGAGGACATTTCAAACACTCATATCCCAAGGCAACATTCCAGGATTCTGATTCATTAGGTCTTACTCTCTGTGTATTTAACATGAACTTTGGGCAATTTTCCCAATATTTGGGTACTTCCAAGACCACTTTTTAAAAAATAGCCCTCTAGATAGACTGATCTGAAAATCCTAAACCATGGAAAGAGCACAAAAGCCTATTGACTAATGAATGGATAAAGAAGATGTGGTGTATATAAAAAAAAAAGAATGGCATCTTGCCATTTGCAACAACATGTATGGAGCTAGAGTATATTATGCTAAACAAAATAAGTCAGTCAGAGAAAGACAGATGCCATATGATTTCACTCATATTTGCAATTTAAGAAACAAAACAGAAACATATGGGAAGGGAACAAAAAGAGTGAGGAAAGCAAACCATAAGAGACTCT
>NW_028018371.1:0-11225 GCF_054177405.1 Leptonychotes weddellii
AGAGAGAGATAGCGAGAGCAGGAACACAAGCAGGGGGAGTGGGAGAGCGAGAAGCAGGCTTCCTGCCGAGCAGGGAGCCCGATGTGGGACTCGATCCCAGGACCCTGGGATCATGACCTGAGCCGAAGGCAGACGCTTAACGACTGAGCCACCCAGGCGCCCCTCCAGTATCTTTTAATGTAAATTTTTTAAACATACAGAGAAATTGGAAGTAATGTACAATGAACACCCATCTCTACCTACCATGTAGAGTCTATAATTAACATCTTGGGATACTGGATTTGTTACATGTATATCCAGCTATCCATCTCTCTATCCATCCTTCAATCCATCTTTTAAAATGTACATTTCAAAATAAGTTACAGATTATCAGTATACTTCCTCCTAAATACATCAGTGTGCATAGCATTAACTGGACGTCAGTTTTGCTTACAGTTGTTTTTTAGGTTAAATCTTTTATTTTTAACATGAATGTTTTCTTTCATAACATTTATCTTGGTTAGCAACTATGTACACTTTGGTATATTTATTTGGTCAATGTTTGCCTCCCCCTTGAAGGCAACAGGGACTGTGCCGTTTTGCTCACCAAGATATCCACAGGGGCTGGTATTACAGTAGATGCTCAATATACAGTATATTTGTTAGGGAACATATGGGAAGTCAGAAAGAAATGGATGGGGCTATAGAAATTCCAAGAAAAAGTAAACCATGGCCTCTCAAACCAGTTTAAATATCTGTTATTAAGATTATTGTTGGTGCTGAGGCCATTGAAAGCATTTTGGTAAATGGAGAAGGACATGCTTGCTAAGGAAATTGGCATTTTATGTTGGTTCAATTAAGAAAATAAAATGAAGGGCGCCTGGGTGGCTCAGTTGGTTGGGCGACTGCCTTCGGCTCAGGTCATGATCCTGGAGTCCCGGGATCGAGTCCCGCATCGGGCTCCCTGCTCGGCGGGGAGTCTGCTTCTCCCTCTGACCCGCCCCCCTCTCATGTGCTTGCTCTCTCTCATTCTCTCTCTCTCAAATAAATAAAATCTTTAAAAAAAAAAAAAAAAAAAAGAAAATAAAATGAAGTACTCTGAGTATCTTCACTGATTGTTCTACATATAAATAAGTTCCTAGGGTTCTGGATGTTTATTTGGTAAGGAAGCTTATAGTACCTCAGTTTGTAATTTAGACATACTTATATCCCACCTCCAGGCTTGAGTCTTTGATAACCAACTTTTCTCTCAAGATGAAATTTCATATGAAAACACTTAAGCCATGAGGCAAATATATTGACGTAAATGCTGACTGATTACAAACCTCATATTTGGCACATGAAAATAGAATCTCGCTCTCTCCTTCTCAACCATGAGGAACCTCCCTTCCTACCATGACTCCTCTCTGGCTATTCCCCCAGCTCCTTTTCGTGATACCATCTCTAGATTAGGATTATGTCTTTGTGAGATATTTAGACTTCTGTGAAACAGCATAAGGGAATCTTGTTAATCTTGTCCCCAGTGTTTCTAAAGGTGTCCAGTGTGATTCAAACTTCAAAGGCTGAAATTTTCTTAGATGACCTTAGCTACCTGATAATTTGAGATTTTGCTTTTCTTATCTTTCTTGTCCCAAGAGCATTTGACAACTTGCTTTATTTCATTGAGAGTTCATAGGTCAGCCAACATTGACCCATCCCCGGAATATACCACCCCTCAAAACTTTTTTTTTTTTTTGGCTTGGTCAATCTATCAGAGTTCCAGAACAGGTAATTGCAGACTTGACCTGATTTGAACGTCCTTGTGAAGAATCTGGCCTCAAAGGACCTCTCCAGTTCAAATAACAGGTTACAGAAATTCATCCACTAGGAAAGCCATTCTTTTGGGTTAGAGTGGTACTTTCCCAGTGTGTTCTGCTTCTGTGCTTCAAATTTAAGGGGAGAGTGGGGGGACAACAGATACATGAAGTCATCTCTGTGAGAATATTTTCTTCAAAAGGACGCGGACCAAGGGAACTCTGAAAGCACTGTGACCTTGGGGAGGAGAAGAAAGCTCTGAGATTCAGTGCCATGGAAAGTAGGGGAGGACAAACTTCTTTATCCATTGAAGAAGCCACATGGTGTCTTTCAGATGATAAGATTTAAGTCATCTACTCAGTGACTTCTTTTCATGCTCTCCCAGCCCCACTCTCCAGTCTTCCAAGCCCTCCTTGCTTCTGCAGCACCGCTCTCCTCTTCGACCCCCAACTCTCCAGGAGGGCCCAGGCAGTGCGGGCCTCTGCACCCGACTTCCTTCCCGCCTCTCTCCCACCGCGCGGCCCCGCGTTTCGGCTCCGCGCTTCCTCCAGTCTTCCGAAGAGGTATGAAACAGAAGACTCCTCCACTGCGGAATAAAACGCTTACTAACTCACCCTCAGTTGTCACCCTCTAGATTTTCCTCCCATGCTCAAGGCTTTTGGTCACCGCTGCATAAATATTAAGATCCAGAACCCAGAACCTGAAAAACCGACCGCTGATCAGTCCCGCTCGCTTCCCCGTCAGTGAAAAGCAATCCTATTCCGGCTGAATGCCCTGTGTCTAGCAGCCGATTCCTGGCCGACACACGCCCGCGCCGCTGTCCCCTCGCCGGGCCCGCGGGTCCTGTCACCTCGGGCTGCCCCCGCCTCTCTCCCGGGCCTGGGCCTCTCCCCGCCTCCCGCCCGCGGACCTCGCCGCCCCGCCTCCGCCGCGGCCGCCATTGGTGCCAATCCGCCCCAGAAGGGCGCCCATTGGCCTGGTGGGAAGTCATTCGCCCAGCACATTCCGCCGCCCGCAGGCTTGCGGGGAAACTTCCTTATTATTGTGACGCCGAAAACGGAGAAACCCCGAGCCGGGCCAGAGGGGCTGTCACAGTCGGAATCCCGAGCGGCGGTTCGGCGGCCGCCAAGGTACGCGGGTCGGGGGCCGGGGTTCCAGGGAAGAAGGCACCGCGGCGCTGCAGCCGCGCGACCGCCGCGTTCCGCGGGGCACGGCTGTCAGCGCGCGGCTTTCGGAGGGGCAGCTGCGGTTGCAGGGCGCTCCCCGCGACGACCTGGAGCCGGGCGCGCGGGGAGGTCGGGGCGCGGTGGCTGCAGCGCCTGCGGGGCGCGGGAGGCAGGCGGCGGAGCTGCGCCGGGGCCGGGCGCGCTAGGTGCCCTTCGGCTTCGCGCGCGCCTCCGTGGCGTTCTCGGGGCTTGCCCTCTGACCAAAACAGCTCCCGCGCCCGGAAAGGCCGGAAGCAGCCTTAAAAATGGGAGCGCTCTCCCACCCCAACTCGGCTGCGTGCAGACCAGGAGGAATTGCGACGCAGAAAGTCAAAAAGAGGATCCTCCCCTTCCTCCTCGCCTGTCCCTATTTGAATTCCGGGGCTCCGGTGACACCCTCGCGGGGAGGAACGCGGACCTTTCCCCGCGTAATGGGAACCGGCGAGGCCTCCGCATTTTGGGGGAACCCCGGCGGCCGCGAGGAGTTTGCAGTGAGGACGCGGGGCTCGGCGTTTGAGCTGACAGCGCCGGTGGGGCCGCGGCGCCCGGCACCACCCACCCCGCGGAGGCTGTGCCGGGCTCGCCTCGCCCCAGTCCGCCTGCGGGGCGGAGCCGGGGCGAGGGTGTGTGTGGACACGTGTGTGTGCGTGTGTGTGTGCGGACACGTAAGTGCGTGGACGGGCGCGGGGGTGTCAGGAGCTGGGACGTTCGGGGGCAGGTGGCACTTTGAGTCACTTGTAAACGTGTGGAGTGGGCAAACCCGGACAACTGACAGAAGAGCATGTGTAACCTGAAACAGATGAGCCAGGGAGCGCGGTGAGCAGCACCTGAAGCAACTGTGCAGTGATTCTGGGTATGCACCGCGAGCCCCGGGCAGTGTGTATTTGAACTTTGCTTTTGGTCTGTCACGGTTTTTGGCTGTTTTCTGGTTACATTGTTCTTTAGCTTTTAAATCAGCCCCATTCGGAAGTACCTTGAATTCATAGCTAAGCAAGCCTTTCAGGATTTTGCTTGCATTCGTTACACACGGAATGCTTTAGCAAAGACGATTCGAGAGCTCTCTTCCATTTTTGTATGTCTTCTGGCTCCTTCCACAAATAGGAAGCTATTTCTAGAACCTTTCTTTTGATGATTTGATAACATCAGTGAACTGATTTTTAACTCCAGACTGAGAAGAAAGAAAAGTGAAATAAAATGAGGATTGGCAGCCTTTTTAAATGCAGTGACTCTGGAGAGAGATGTCTTGTTTTAGTAGGCAGATTACTGTGAAGCTCTCTCTCTTCTTGTACTTTATTTTACCCTGGGGGCAGGGGAATGACATTATAAATCAGAAAAGGGGAGTAATATATTTAACCTCCTTCTAAAGCAAAATAGATGAATTACACATTATTGTCTGACCCCACTAAGGCTAGGAACCTTCTGGAGAAACTATGCAGGAATCAAGGAGGAAGGCTCACAGCCTCTTTGGCAAAACTCCTCCTTTGGTATGTAAAAAAGAAACCATCGATTAGCATACAGTTTTGTTATGTATGTAGTTGGGTTTTTATTTTTGAAAAAAGAAACAGATTCTGAAATGTTCCAAATGGTGTGGGGAGTCTTTGGTTATAGCATTTCTTTCTGAGTAACAAATTTAAATTTCTTAAGATTCGCATAAGAATTAAAAAGAATTTTAAAAAGATGAGAGTTGCACTCCTGAAGATATAAGATAGTTTTGCTGCAGTTTCAGAAATAAAAGTAATATTCTCCAAATTGAACGGGATTTCCTACATAAAAGATAGAAATAAAGTTACGATGATAATACATTAAAATTATGGAGGACTTTTTTCTTTTGAGAGACTTAAGGTGCCTCTCAGATAGTCTCATCTTGTTTTGCCTGAAAGAGGATGTGGTGATGACAGGAATGAAAGAGAAAGTCTTCAAAAACAGTTCTGGCAAAATAAGCTATACTGTGTGTGGTACATGGAAAAAAATGGAGGAAAATAGACAAAATTGAATTATTTTTCAAAATTTTCTCTTTTTAACCTAAATGGGAGATTTAAAAATAATTTTATTTTTCCTTTATATTTACTACAAATACCAGTAATTTTTTAAGGTGCTACCTGTGTCTCAAGTTCACCTTTAGAGGTGACATCTTTGTAGTTGGTTAGAGATTATCTTACTGGTATTTAACCAAACTCCAGTCTTAAGGTGCAGTTATTGGGGAATATTTAAGCTTGCATAATATAAAGATGTTCTTATTTTCAGAAGTTTACTTCTCATTTTCTTTTCAATAATATGAAAGCACTTTGTAGCACCGTGCTAATGTTAATTATGATTTCTTTAACTTGCAGGTCTTCAAGGTGAGGGAAAACCATTCTGGCTTCTAGTCCAAATGCCAAGGGTGTGACCTGTGGTGAGTTACCTAATTTCTCTGAATCCAGTTTCCTCATCTTGTTTTTTTTTTTTCTAAGATTTTATTTATTTATTTGAAAGAGAGAGAGATAGTGAGAGAGCACAGGTGGGGAGGAGAGGGAGAAGCAGACTCCCCGCCGAACAGGGAGCCCGATGCGGAACTCGATCCCGGGACCCTGGGATCATGACCTGAGCTGAAGGCAGACGCTCAACCGACTGAGCCACTCAGGCGCCCCCAGTTTCCTCATCTTGTACATGGAGATAATATCTAACTCACAGAATCGACAAGAGGATTAAACAAGATAAACTATGTAAAGGACTCATGTTAGTATAGCTGCCTAGATAGGGACCTTAACAAATCCTTAATGACTTCCCTTTGCTGTGATGTAGTGAAGAGAACAAGGTGAGCCCAGGAAGTAGGAGACCTAGTTTCTGGTCTCTGCTTCAACCACTTACTTCTCAGAGGACCGAAGTTACTTGGCCTCGGAAGGCTTCAGCTGCCATTAAAATGAGGTTAGGAATGTAAGTTTCTTGCCTAGAGGTTGGATCAAATAGACTTTTAAGGTCTTTTTAATAAGATAATCCCTTTGATGATATAATTCTGTTGTCTTTAGACATTGACTGCATTTGGAAATAGTACTTACTGGTGTCAGGGGCATGTGTTTCTCTGTGTGAACCAGTAACTGGGTTAATATTGTAAGTCAGGGTGGATATGGAGGAAAGTCTGGCTATCTATGAGATTGTTTCACTCACCTCTCCCCCGTCTCTGGCTAACATAGGTTCTGTTTGCCTATAAACATGGCCGGTGATTCAGCTAATATAAGCTCACTAACTGTAGGCAGTTTTCTTTAAACATTTATTTTCAAAATTGGTGAAAGGGTGGGCGCCTGGGTGGCTCAGTTGGTTAAGCAACTGCCTTTGGCTCAGGTCATGGTCCTGGAGTCCCTGGATCGAGTCCCGCATCGGGCTCCCTGCTTGGCAGGGAGCCTGCTTCTCCCTCTGACCCTCCCCCCTCTCATGTGCTCTCTGTCTCTCTCATTCTCTCTGTCTCAAATAAATAAATAAAATCTTAAAAAAAAAAAAATTGGTGAAAGGGTGGAACTTGGCTTCATTTTGTTTGTGAGATGGTATCGTGTCATGTTTAAGAGCATGGACTCTGGAGTCTAGAGGAGATTTGAATCCTGCCTTTGCCATTTACTAAGTTTCTATTTCAACTACTTTTTTTTTTTTAAAGATTTTATTTATTTGACAGAGAGAGCACAAGCAGAGGGAGAGAGAGGGAGAAGCAGGTTCCCTGCTGAGCAAGGAGCCCGATGTGGGGCTCGATCCCAGGACCCTGGGATCATGACCTGGGCTGAAGGCAGCCGCTTAACCGACTGAGCCACCCAGGTGTCCCTCAACTACTTATTTACATGTAGTGTCTTGGGCATTTAACCTTGCTAAGTTATTGTAAAGGGCAAACTAAATAATCTGTGTGAAGTTTTTAGCAAGACTCAGATACAGAGTAGTATTCTTCTTTATTTAGCAACTATTGAGCCGCTACTGTGTGGCAGACACTTCTCTAAGGATTGGGAAATGAACAAAAGAAGCTCAGTCCTGGGCGCCTGAGTGGCTCAGTTGGTTAAGCGACTGCCTTCGGCTCGGGTCATGGTCCTGGAGTCCCGGGATCGAGTCCTGCATCGGGCTCCCTGCTCGGCAGGGAGTCTGCTTCTCCCTCTGACCCTCCTCCCTCTCATGCTCTCTGTCTCTCATTCTCTCTGTCTCAAATAAATAAATAAAATCTTTAAAAAAAAAAAAAAAAAAGAAGCTCAGTCCTTCCTTCACAGAGCTTTCATTCCTGAATTCTAGCATGCTGGTGCTATTGAGAAACACAACCCTTTACTGACAGCTTCAATTGTAGAAGGCATTCTACTTTCAGATCTGCTAAAACGTGGTGAAGGAGGGTGCATTTTAGAATGGAGGAAATACAGTATTATTTTTTTGTTACTGCATAGGGAATGTTTCTCTAGTATTACCTGGAAAACAAAACTGTTAACAAACTGAAGTTGTGGGAGTGCTGCTTTTCCCTGATTTGGGTTCAGGTCACGAGGGCACTTAGCAAGCAGCGCTGGGCTCTTGCACTTTGCTGAGAACTGGAGACCCAGAGATGAGTGAAACCTATCCCTGCCATGGAGAAGCTCCCAGCCTGTGTACAGGTGGAAATTGGTGGGTGAGATGCAAGAAGCAGCAACACTACCTCAGTAGTACTTTTCCGTTTCTTTTATTGTGAAGTAATTGTAGCCATAAGACAATATATGTAATATATGTGCTAAGAGGCAACAATAAAAGGACAGAAGCAGAACATTAGCCATGCTATCGAAGCTCCCATTGTGCTCCTTCCACACTGTACCCTCCAGCTCTCTTGGCTCCATAATCATTACCTTGTATTTTGTATTTATCAATTTTTTTTTTTCTTTTCTTCATGGCTTTGCCACCACTAATGTTTTTATCTACAAATACTTGTTATACTTGTGTTCGGACTTTGTAAAAATTCATCATTCTCTAAATTCTTCTGTAAAATTTTTCCCCTCAACATTGCTTTCAAGGTTTAGCTTCATTGGTGCTTGTAGAGTGCATTTATTTTTGACTGTTGTGCCACAGTTTATCCATTTCCTTATTGATGGACATTTGGGTTGTCTTTGTTTTACCGATTTCAAACAGTGCTGACACAGACATTCTTGTGCATATATCTTAAGGTACATGTCCGGGGGGTTCTTGCTTCATTGTAGAATAAGGTAGCCACTAGCCATATATGACTTGGATTAAAATTAAAAGTCATTTCAGTCCCTCAGTTGCATTAGCCACATTTCAGGTGTTCAGTAGCCTTGTGTGGCTAGTGGCTACCATACTGGACAGTGTAGGTATGTAACATTTCCATCTTTGGAGAAAGTTCCGTTTCCAGCTTTCACTCATCTTTGTATCTCCAGTTCTCAGCATGGCGCAGGAGCCCCGTAGGTGCTTGGTAAGTTGGATTTCGTTGTTCATATGGGTAGGAGTGAAACTGCCATGCTGTGGGCTCTTCCCATCTTCACCTGCACTAGATAATGCCAACTTGTTTTCCAAAGCGGTTATGTCAATTTACACTCCCACCAGCTTTGTGTAAGAGTCCTGGTTGCTTCATATTTTTCACTTGGCACTGTCAGACTTTTCAGTTCTTGCCAGGCTGGTCAAGTGTCTTTTGAAGGCAGCCCAGAGTTTACACAGACAGTAGAGAGATCATTCTTCTAGCTTCACAGGGCCCAGCACCAGGTAGTGAAGAAGGTACCATCTGTAATGGTCCCTTCTGGGGAGGGCTAGAAATGGTTCCTGTGCTTTCTAAAAGAGTCAGAGAACCAAAGTCCAGCTGAAGTGAAGGAGAGAGAGAAAGCGGCAAGGAGCGGAGTCTCAGGATTGAAAACTTCTCTTTGCTTTCTCTGCCATTTCTGTCTGGTAAGTAACCTTTTTAACAATAAAGCATGTCATCAGAATGAATCTTTTTTGTCACTGGAATTAATTCTGCATTTGAATTTCGGCTCCAGATTTATTTCAAGCTTTGATTTGGGGAGGGCCTACAGAGCTCTGAAGCCTTGTGCATTGCCTTTTCCTACTATTGAAAAAGATCCCCCTTCTCCCCTTACACCATGCAGGTAATGGCTTCTAAGCTTATTTGAAAGGACGCTTATCCCTATTATGAATGAGATTAGAAGTCCTGCCCGAGTGTTATTTAGGTTCCAGTGGCTTTCAGACAAGGAATAAGAATCAGTCGTTAGGCTGCTGTGTGCATGGTCTGATTAATGAGACGAAGTTTAGGAATTGCAGCTTATCTTTTAGCATTCAGCTTACTAGGACTGATAAAGAGAGTTTTATCTACCCGCGCCCCCCACCCAGAATTTGAAAGAAAAGACATGCAGAAAACTTTGTCCTAGCAACCTCGAATCCCCTTCGTGAAAGTTATGACAGATGGTGGTAGTGCTGCTTTGCTGTGGCACAGACTTGGCGGAACATGGCTAATGCTAAGCACGGGGAGGAAGAAAGGAGTCATACCGCCAGCCTCTTTCGGGGGCTGTCCTGTTTGCTGAGGGTCTCGGGGAAGAACACCAGGACTAGGGAGTAACAGTGATAGAGCAGGTGACATTTATTGGTCAGTTAGTCCTGTGTGTTGGGATCGTGCTAAGCACCCTTCTCCCCATTTTGGAAACAGGAAACAGTGGCTAATACCTTCCCCAAGATTTCATAGCTAGCATGGGGTTAATTCAGGCTTGAACTTTAGTCCTTTTGACCTTTAGACCCTGCTGAGATTATCCTGAATCTTTTACCAAAATAGATGAGGAGAAGGGCTGGGAAAAGTACCAGGTGTGACATGGAGGGAACAGAACATCTTCCTTCCTTTTGCTTTGTGATGGGGAAGTCAGGCAGGAAAAGGAGGGGCTGGGACCGCAGTGGTTGGCGTTAGGTGCTGAGCCAGAGTGCAGTCCTGTATCCTTCTGCAGCACTGTTCATAATTTGTGTTCTGAAAGGAAGGAGAATATTCCACTCCTCTAGGAGCAAGGGAGAGACAGTGGGTGAGGAAAAATGGGTGGGAGGACCTGGGAGAGCAAAATTCCAAGTGATGAAGAACATTGCTGAAGCTAGACCTTAAATTCACAGATGCCAGTCCCTGCTAGATTTGGGGGTTCTTCTAGGGTGTACTTTTAAGTGAAAGCTGTATTAACGGCTGCTTCTCTGCACTGCGCTGAACTTCTCTCCTGAAAGCCAGATGATTTTAGTGCCTCCTGCTATAGTTTTGGCAGAGCATCCTGATGACCTAGATCACACTTCTAATTAGGGTTTTTAATCCATTCATGGGAATACATTTTATTTGTGGTTCCTCCTTCGTTACTTCTCCTAGTAAGTAGTTGTTATTTGACTACTTGAAAATTCCATTACTATAACTCAGGTGGGAAGGATTTTTGAAGTTTTCTTGAACAATAGTTCTATTTGTCTTTTTTGAAATGAATGGTAGTAAAATCAGGATGAGGCCATACATCAGGCTGCTTACTCAGGCTTGCAGTTGGCCAAAGCACCCAGAGTTCAGCTGACTCTCAAAGACTAACTCATGCTAAAAAAACTTACAAGAAGCTAATACATCCAGGATGCTAAATTAATAATGAGAAGTAGAAATGCCAAGAAGGCTGGGACATTTGGGTCAGCTGGTCACGGTGTTCTTTCCCCATGGTAGAAGCTGCCTTGGAAACCAAGTTATTTAAGGTGCTTGTTAATTATGGAATCTAAGTATGGCAAGTGGCTGGGTGAATTTAATGACTAATGTTATGGAGTCTGATCTACCCACCTCCACTATTGGGCAGTGATTACTTAGCATTTCACATGGGTTCACTGGTAATGGTGCCCTTTCTCTCTGGACGGTGCTGGAGACATTGGGAAGTTCTGACCCTTTGGCTGGTGCCTTATTTTCTAGGTTCCTTATTCGATGGCATAATGGTCATGAGCACAGACTCTGGGCTTAAATCCTAACTCTGCCATTGCCTAGTTGTGTGATTTAGTCAAGTCCCTTCATTCTCTGTTTTATTATCTTTTTCTTTTCCTTTATCCTTTCTTTCTGGTTCCACTTTTTTTCATTTATAGGTTAGACATGATAATAGCAGCACCTACCTCATAGAAGATGAAATGAGTTAATATCTGTGAAGCACATGGAAAAAGTGCCAGGCTCAGAGTAAGCTCAAATTAAGACTTACCTGCTGTTATTATTAATAATGTAATTATTAATATTATCAGTCAGGACTTTTTAAAAAATTTCAAGTGACAGAAATCCAATTTGAACAATCTTTTTTTTTTTTTTTT
>NW_028018372.1:0-706 GCF_054177405.1 Leptonychotes weddellii
GGGGTAAGATTGGCATTAATTATAGGAAGCTCTCTGGATAATATTAATGTATGGCCAGGGCTGAGAATTAAAGTTTCACACAGTCACTACTAATCAATTAGGATAGGGGAGAGACTGCACCTATTTGCTGTCCTTATTTCAGGTCATCTAAAAGCATCCAAACCAAAATATAAACAGTGAAGATAATCTGTAAACTTGGAAATTGCGACATACTGCAGAAGATGCATAAAATGTATAAAGTTGGGGGCGCCTGGGTGGTGCAGTTGGTTAAGCGTCCAATTCTTGGTTTCGGCTCAAGTCATGATCTCAGGGTCGTGAGATGGAGCCCCATGTCAAGCTCTGTGCTCAGCGGGAGTCTGCTTAAGACTCTCTCTCCCTTTCCCTCTACTTCTCCCCTCCCCCACCCCCAGGCTCTTTCTCTCTCTTTCTAATAAATAAATAAATCTTTAAAAAAAATGTATAAGGGGGGGCAGAGCAAGATGGCAGAGGAGTAGGAGACCTGGATTTTGTCTGGTCTCAGGAATTCAGCTGGATAGGGATCAAACCATTCTGAACACCTACAAACTCAAGAGGAGATCGAAGAAAAGAATAGCAACAACACTCTGAACAGAAAAGCAACCACTTTCTGGAGGGTAGGATGTGCGGAGAAGTGAATCCAAGGATAGACGGCGGGGGAGGGGGCCTCCGACGGCCACTTCTGGCAAGT
>NW_028018373.1:0-706 GCF_054177405.1 Leptonychotes weddellii
CCCTCTCATGCTCTATCTCATTTTCTCTCTCAAATAAATAAATAAAATCTTTAAAAATATATATATATATATAAATCTTTAGAAAAAGAACAAAAAGGCTTTCAGATTACAAGAGATATGTGAAGCTATAGAATGCAGCATTATACTTTGACCACACAAAGTATATTTAGCATGGGACTCCTTCCCTTCGGTTTTAAACAAGCCAACACCCCACAAAGAATGTTAGTAAAGTAGGTATGTGCCCAGAGTAAAACAAGGTAACACTGATAGAACTTGAATACTAATTGAGCTTGTTTCCTTTTGATGATTTTCAATTATATTTAGCCAATACAGTGAACCAATAACCAAATATTCAATTACTCAAAATAACAAGGATCTAGCATAAAGTAATCAATAAATGAGGAGATACACATAGATTCAACCCAATTGGTGATTTGAGGTCCACCAGAATGAAGGTGTCAAGTAGCTTGCAACAGGGCTGTGCTCAGCTCCAATAAAAAAAAAAAACAATTTTTTCTGTAGCCTTTTTTTTATCCTATTTATACTTACATAATTATGACATTGCTCTCCTATAGGCCTCTTACATTGCAAGATCTTTTTTTTTCTTCCAGATAGTCTCTCCTACTCAATGTGATTTCTCAGTTTAGCTTAATAACCCACTCATCTTCACTGAGTCAGGGGAGAAGCATTCAGTGTAGGGTTTATG
>NW_028018374.1:0-706 GCF_054177405.1 Leptonychotes weddellii
TCTAGCAATATACTATTTTCCATAGTAGCATAAGAAAGATTCTGTGCAAAAAGTTGAGGAGTGGAATCTGATAATGACAATTAGGTCACAAACAACAAAAAAAAGAAAATTATCGCTATGGAAAAAAGAAGCAAAATATTTGCAATACTAGGGTTTCCTATAGTTCTCAAGTAGTGTGTTGCTCAACATTACTTGCATACGAAATGTATGTGTACATGTTCTTGTTCACCCATCTATCCATATAGATACATAGTTACATCTTCCTCAGTCATTCTTTCATGTCAGAGATGAGATAACCTACAATATCTCTACATACTGTATTTACTAGAAGTGTCCTCCCTGCTTTACACAAGTTGAATTGTAGTATTTGTTGGATTTAGAATTCTTTACGTTCTTTTCATTTACTTCAGCTGTTTGCAAGCTCTCGGTCTCACCAGGAGACAGGCGTTCGTGGATGCCTTCACAATGTTTTCCTAGTGCATTTTCATCACTGATACTCTCATTACCTTCGACTTCTGTGCTATTACTGCTGAGTTAATTGCTGACATTCCTTCCAGATCAAACCTTTCATTACCAACATCATTGTCTGGAAGTGTTCTGCCCAATAATTTTGAAATACAATTTCCTGCTCTCATCTTCATTTTAAAAGATACGCACATGTATTGCTTCAATTGTCGACGTATTTTTTCGAGTTAGAAAAATAAAA
>NW_028018375.1:0-706 GCF_054177405.1 Leptonychotes weddellii
TGGTTTAAAATCTAATTTGTCTGATATAAAGATTGCCACCCCAGCTTTCTTTTGGTGTCCACTAGCATGGTAAATGGTTTTCCACCCCCTCACTTTCAATCTGGAGGTGTCTTTGAGTCTAAAATGAGTCTCTTGCAGATAGCATATCGATGGGTCTTGTTTTTTAATCCACTCTTGATAGCCTGTGTCTTTTGATTGGGGCATTTAGCCCATTTACATTCACGGTAACTCTTCTTTATATATTTTGGGCATTAACCCTTATTAGATAAATGGTTGGCAATTCCTTCCCCCCCCGCCCCCGCCGTTCTATAGCTTGTCTTTTCATTTTGTTAATGGCTCCTTTTGCTGCAGAAGCTTTTTAGTTTGATGTGGTACCACTTACTTTTGCTTTTTTAGCTCATGCTTTAGGTGTTCTGTATTTCTGAGAGTATATTTGATTTATATGTTTAATTTTCTTTAAGCCATTAAATAGAGGTATTTACATATGAATATTGGCAATATCATCCCGAGGTAGAAAAAATTGCATATTTATAACATACATATCTAAACATACATGAACATACAGATAGATACAAAGACTTTATAGTTTTTATTTAAAAATTTTATCCAACAGACAGGTATAATAATGCAAAACTCACTAGTTTATGAAAGAACAGTGGTATCTAGATTGTGTTTCTGGAAGAAGTAACAAGTTAAATTTACCTGC
>NW_028018376.1:0-706 GCF_054177405.1 Leptonychotes weddellii
TGCTCAGAGAGAAAGTATCAAGCTCCTCTTGCCATAAGACAGCTGAGTTTAGTGGGACTTATGAGGATGGCCAGGCAAACAGGGAGCATCCTAGACACACTCAGGGAAACCAGCTCCCCTAAGCACATTGGGGATGGTCAGGCAGGCTGAAATTTCTTAAGAGGTGGGAAATGGGGGGAGCTTTTATTTATTTTTTTTTTAAAGCTTTTATTTATTTTTTAACAGAGAAACCACGAGAGAGGGAACACAAGCAGGGAGAGTGGGAGAGGGAGAAGCAGGCTTCCTGCCAAGCAGGGAGCCCAATGCGGGGCTCGATCCCAGGACCCCGGGATCATGACCTGAGCCGAAGGCAGACGCTTAACAACTGAGCCACCCAGGCGCCCCTGGGGGGAGCTTCTAAAATGCAGGACTAGGGGTGCCTGAGTGGCTCAGTCGATTGGGCATCTGACTCTTGATTTTGGCTCAGGTCATGATCTCAGGGTCATGCGACTGAGCGCCACATCGGGTTCTGTGCTCAATGCGGAATCTGCTCGGGATTCTCTATCCCTCTCCCTCCCCTGGCTAGCATGTGCGCTCTCTCCCCAAGCCCCCCACATCTAAAATAAATAAATGAATAAAATATTTTCAGTAAATCAATAAAATGCAGGACTAAAAGTCTATCATACAATCTTGCTTCAAAAATCAAAGTGAAGGGGTGGGAGGGATG
>NW_028018377.1:0-706 GCF_054177405.1 Leptonychotes weddellii
GGAAGGAGAGAGGGAGAGAAGGAGGTAGGGAGGAAGTCACCCTAGCCAACTTTTATGTCAAGAGTTTGACAACTTTCTTCTGCGGTTCCCTTTTTCTTTTCCTTTTCCTATCCCCAAACAGTAACTACTAGTTATTTAATATGGTCTGTAACTACTGTCCTTCCATATCATTGGCTTGAAACAGACTCAAAAACTTTAATGAGAGGTTATCATGGAACTATTTTAAGACTAATTCTAAGTGGAGAATAAAGGTCATAATACCACTGTAGCAGCTAAAAGCACTTTTGTTGACATTATCTAATTTTCAAAGAACTCTAGAGACATAAGCAATTATTTTGATTATGCTTTTACAGATAAGGTGTTTTAGGCACAGTGAGTGGAATAATAGAGGTCAGTCACTGCTTGCACCAAAAATAAACTTTTATCTACTAATATTCAGGGGAGACCTATTTGGATGATAACAACTTGGCCTTCACAAAAGGATCTTTTATTATCCTTCTCTTGCCTAGTACTGAAAAACCCAGACTTAGATGTTTTCATTAGTAAGTTGGAGTAGGTGCACTGTTTAAGTCATACATCCTAAGAATGAGAGATTTCCCTGCCCCTCCACCACAAAAAAAAAGTGCTGTCTCTGAGCATAAACAGATGATAGCCAACATTTGTATGACAGCTACATTTAAAAGAAATACTGTATAATAAAAAAAAA
>NW_028018378.1:0-706 GCF_054177405.1 Leptonychotes weddellii
TGGTTTTTGGTGATTATAAATAGAGCTGTAGTAAACATTATGTATAGGTATTTGTGTGATCATAATTTTCATTTCTCTAGGGCAAACACCTAGGAGTGGGATCACTGGGTCATATGGCATTAAGTGTATGTTTGGCTTTATAAGAAACTGCCAAACCATTTGCAGAGTGGCTTCATGCCATCTGCCCTCTCACCAGCAGTGTATGAGAGTTCTGGTGGCTTTGCATTCTTGCCATCTCTGGGAATTGTCTGTTATTTGCTAAATTGTAGCCATTCTGGTGAGTGTGGAGTGGTATGTCATTGTGAGCTTAATATGTATTTCTCTAGTGACTAATGATGTTAAGGGTCTTTTCATGTGTCTCTTTGCCATCTGTGTATGTATCTTCTTTCATGAAGTGTCTTCTACCTTTTTTTTTTTTTTTTTTAGATTTTATTTACTGGGCACCTGGGTGGCTCAGTCATTAAGGTCTGCCTTCAGCTCAGGTCGTGATCTCAGGGTCCTGGGATGGAGCCCCGCATCGGGCTCCCTGCTCGGCGGGAAGCCTGCTTCTCCCTCTCCCACTCCCCCTGCTTGTGTTCCCTCTCTCGCTGTGTCTCTCTCTGTCAAATAAATAAATACAAAAATCTTTTTTAAAAAAAGATTTTATTTATTTGAGTGCAAGCGAGAGAGGCAGTGAGAGAGAGAGAGAGAGAGAGCACAAGCTGGG
>NW_028018379.1:0-706 GCF_054177405.1 Leptonychotes weddellii
TAGAAGCTGTTGCTCTATGCGGGTATATTGGGCTTCTGCCCTCTTCCGGAGCTGGGACCAAAATCCTGGGCGTACTCTCCCCCTCTGTTGTCTCTGCCACAGTGCCTGACCCATATCTTCCAGAGTGTCTAGACACATCTAACTTAAACACATCTAGCCCTGCTTAGGAGATGTCCAGAGCTTTAATCTGTCTCACTAGTATTTTTGCTTTCTCAAAGGTGGCTTGCTGCTCTGATCCCCAGTCCCATATACGCCCTTTCTTTACCAGGCCATATAAGGGATGGAGGCAGCATGCCGGGGCAGGGGGGAGGGGGGATAGAAGTCCTCCCAAACTGCAAAATCCCTACAAAGGTTTGAATCCTTTTCACATTCTTAAGGTTTGGATGACCTTGTACTTTATCAATCACAGCTTTGGGGACAACATGCATCTTACTGACCAGATGACTCCCCAAACCAGATGGTGGAACCTGGGCCTTGGATTTTTTGTAGGTTTATTGCCCACCTTCTCCCTTGCAGATGTTCATCCTAGCAGCAGAGGCAAATTTTCACCTGTTAACATTATATCACCAATGTAATAGGCCCATTTTATCAATGTGGGAAAGGAGAACAGGGGCAGGTCTCCAGCCAGTGGTGGGGCTATGCAGATAGCCTTGGGGAAGCATTTGAAAGGTTTATTATTGTCCCTCCCACATGAAAGCAAATTGAT
>NW_028018380.1:0-706 GCF_054177405.1 Leptonychotes weddellii
GGGGGTGTGGAAAGAAAGCATTATAATAATGTGGATTTTTTAACATAAACGTTTACGTCTAAGTGCACGTTTTTGGTGTATTTTATAATACACATGTCTGTGTTAGTACATATATATACTTAGGCTGCACATGTGACTTTTTTTTTAAACTAATATGGGTGCACAACAAAAAAAATTTGGGACTCCTGATATGGCTAAACATCTCATTTTTCTGGCTTTGTCCTGCCCCTTCCCACTCATCTGTGGTCCATCAGAGCATCCCCCAGGAGCCTCTACAAACCCAGATTCCCGGGGTTTTGCTGGGAGAGTAGCAACTGCTACATCAGGGCAGCCGAACTCAAAGGAGAGCAGGGCACAGGGGAGACAGGAGGTCAGTGTCTGCGGGCATGATTCCTCCTGACGCCTGAGACCCCCGGGCACCATCGCACCTCCCCCGCACGTCTAGGCACAGTGGCCGACAGAGTCTTTTCTCAGAGACCATGCGTGGACACCAGCTCTGTGCCGCGGGTGTCTCTTGGCTCCGTCAGTTCCAGTGAGCTTTTCATATCAGTGCTTTCACAACAAGCTGCTCATCGTTTGGTTCAATATTTATTATTGTTCTATCTGCCCTGCAAGAGCAACCACAAATGCTGTGAATAATACATGAAAAGTCGAGTCTGTTCTCAGTCGGTTTCATAAGCACCTGTGCCTACCTGACCAAACTAAC
>NW_028018381.1:0-706 GCF_054177405.1 Leptonychotes weddellii
TCTTTTCTCCAAAACCAGCTAAGCAATAAAGTCAGCTGAATGTGATTGCTTATGTGTGGTCCTTGATTGCGTCCATGGGGGTGGTGGCTCTTGATAGTAAAAAGGTTCCACCTGTTTATAGGGACCAGCGAGGGTGTTAAAGACAAAATCGGGGAGGCAGGGGGCTGACACATAGCCGGGCAGACAGGAAAGGGCAACAGCGAACCTCTCCTCTGAGGTCCACAGACCTTTGGAGAAGAAAGAGATCAGTACCACAGAGACACACACATTTCAGGACGAAAGTGTAAGTAAAGATGAAATGGAAAATCTGCCTCATTAAAGCCCAGCTCCTCAAAGTATCAGACTCCCGGGTTTACCTCTGTGCTGGGGCTGTGTGGAGCGACCAGGCTGGCCATTTGCTGATCCTTTTTGGGAACGAGATTGTGACTGAGAAAGGTGGCCCCACCTCAGAGCGGTCAATGGACAGTGGCCTTCTGGACAACTGTGTATCAAACCAACTCACTGCTTCTTTTTTTGCCACCTATAAACAGCACGACAAGTCATTTGTTGTTGCAAGGGGCACCAGCAATGCTTAGGGAGGTGGGAAGAGGAGGGGACACAAGGGAGAGATGAGGAGCTCTGCCTTGCTTCATGCATTACGTGGAAAGGGTCAGATCATACTGCCGGGCAAGCTTGCACTTGAGATGTGGGTTGTCCCCTGGGGAGA
>NW_028018382.1:0-1000 GCF_054177405.1 Leptonychotes weddellii
TATTTCCCAAATTCAATATATTGGGGAAATGCTGGATTAAGCAAAACTGAACAGGAGGCTTTAATACAACTTTTTCAGAGCCTGTAATATATGGATGTATATTGTGATTGTCTAAGAGTGGCAAATTATGTAACACTTCTGAAAATTATTTGATTATAGAACATTTTTAATAGAATATGTTATAAAATTTTTGCTTTGAGGAACAATATTATAGTTAGCTAATATTCTTTGTAGGGTTTCTTTGTAGTGTCTTCTCTTTGCTATGTGGCACTTGAAATTACTAAAACTCTGGGCTTGCATGTGATTTTAATACAGATAACTCCATATTTATCCAGTATTGTCAAAGAATGAGATGGTCATGACATAAATTTTAGGTAACAGAATCTTATTTATGCACAAAATTGTTTGCCTTCTATCATACAGTGTGGTTACACAATTCTATAATGTTATGTTTGTTTTGTAAGCTGACCTAATATGGTCATGAAGAAAATCCTAGGCTTTTTGGGAAAATATGAACCATCTCTGGTAGCTAGGGGAAATGAAGGTTAAATGTTCTTTCCCCCACAACTGTCCTATCGGTTATATCACAAGAGAAGGATATCTATGCCAAACAGATAAGTGTTATTAGTAAACAAGTATAAAGCAAATAGCTGGTTCTTAAAGCTGCTCTGGGGACAGTCTAATTCTGTTAAGATACTCCAACCTTGCATGGCAGACTTACTCTGAAGTGAACACAGTGGTATTCTGGGTATAGGACTAGCTGACCTTGTAACTAGGTCACAAGACAAGGAATTCTGTGAAGCAAGAGGATAGAGATCCAATGGGGTCTGGTCAAGACTGTGCTATATAAAGAACTTCTCAAACTCAACACCCAAAACCAAATAATCAAGTCAAAAAATGGGCAGAAGACATGAACAGACACTTCCCAAAAGAAGACATACAAATGGCTAACAGACACATGAAAAAATGTTCATCATCATTAGCCATCAGGGAAATTCAA
>NW_028018383.1:0-11224 GCF_054177405.1 Leptonychotes weddellii
TAAAAAAGATGCACATTCTCCTGTGACAGCTAAAAAAAAAAAAACAAAAATCTGCTTTTGTCTCCTGTATCTTAGGTCTGCATCCTCTGTGAAGACTTTATTCTCAAACATGTATTGAATATAGTCACAAGAGGCTGCTGGTAGTCCTCAGGGCTCTATCCTTCCCAGCTGAGATCAAGTGGAAAAGAGTAGGAGACTGTGTTCTAGCATTTCCAGCTAAACCTTTACTGAAGGCCAATCCTTGAACCAATATTGGAAGCCAAATAAATGTACACTTATACCTAATTCATGTTATGTACCCCTAAGCTAGAGTTAAGACCTTTGGAAACGTATGAACTGAGATGGACACAGGGGAAGAAAAGCATGGTCCTAGACAGAAATTGGGGAACGATTACCCAGAAGAGGATGAATAGCTGCTAAGTTGCAGAAACAGTTGATGTCCATGACAACCTAGAAGTAAGAACATAACCACCTATATATAAGATCATCTCAGTATATGTGTGGAGTTCATTAGCACAAGATAATAGAAATTTAAAACACTATAGAAATGATGATGAAAATAAACATCATAAATGATGATGGGTACTATATTTTGCTTTTACATTTAAAAGTGTTCTTCGCTTTTTTAAGACTTCCACATATGTGATCTCATTTTTTCTGTGCAATATCCTATAAAATACCCATGGGTTCATCTTCAGCTTTGTACTTTGAAGGAAACTGAGGCTCAGTTTTGTTAAGCAATTTTCCCTAAGGCTATGCAAACAGCTTGAAGTGAAATTAAGATTGGAATCAGTATCTACTAACTTTTAATCTTGTATCACTTTGATGACATCACTTTACTGTATTAGAGAGATCTAACCTGTGGTTCATATCCGGGGAAAATGTCAGGAGGAAGGGGGTACCATGTTAGGTATCAATACCTTTACAAGATATATGAAGTGGGTAGCAACTAGTAAGCATTGCCTATTTGATGTTTTCGAATTCTACATGATACTTCTATAAAAATCATGCCACTCTCTCTAGAGTGGGCAAAAAACTTAGTTAATGGAAAAAATGATTAGAGGTAGAAGCTGCTCAACAGCTCTAATGGTCTCAATTTTGTTCACAAAATAACTTATAAACCATTCATAGTATTCTACCAGTACCTCCTTCTCTTGATTTATAATCTCTTTTTTATGGGTTCAGAATGGAATCAATGGTCTGGAAGAGCACAGGAGGGTAATGTTTCCCAGAAGAGATGATACTAGAAAAAAAAAAATGTGCTGCCCTTGCAGCTTTTGATGCACTTGCTCATTGGTCTACAGGTTGTTTTCTTTCTCAACTGTGATCTGGAAATGTACAACCAGAGGTTCTCAATAAATGCTTCAATGTGTGACTGGCTAATTTTATTAACATCAGTTCTCTCTGAAATGATGCTGCATTTACTTGGTAACAGAAAGAAGTAGCGTGAATGAGGAAGCCGTGGGCACAACTCGATGACTGAGAGAAAGGAGCTGCCACCCGTGAGAACTGGGCATCTAGGCTCCATATTTCTCTGTACATGACAGTTTCAAAAGGACTAAATATTAATTAATTTACCTTCCCCTCAAAGTACCACCTTCATGAAGAAAATGCCTTCAATATTTGGGATTTGTTTTTTGTCAGGGGCCATTATTTCCTCTGCCTTGCTAATGAGAAAATCATTTTCTCTGTCATTCATGGCCTCTGTTTCAATTTTCCTTTGAAGTAGTAAAATGTATTTTCAAAAATTTTTGGAATTAAAAATGCCCCTGTAGTTCTTGACAAAGTAAAACTAACCTTTACCTCATGAACATTTAACAAACTAATATCCAGCTATCCCAAAGAGCCACCCATCCATTCACTGAGCACATAATTATCAAGCCTTGAGAAATAGAATTACTTGGAATTTGAAAGATTATGTCCTCACTGCTCTTACCAAAGACTAGCACCTCAGATTTCACTCGCAGGTTACTGTCTCCCTTACTCAAGACAGTTATTTGTCATGAAAAGGAAGTGCATCACCACTCTATTCTGGAGAGTCCAACTGTTTGCCAAAATCCATCATATATTTATCACTCCTGCTTTGGGACATGGCAGTGTAAAATAGTCATAAATTTTGTTTTAAATATGTGATTTCTATCAGCTTTTGCCTAAGGGTAATTTAAATAATTTGTGGTGAAACAGCTAATTTTCTCTTTGACTTTTGTCTGGTGGTTATAAAAAAAAGTTTAAAAATATGAGTTAATTATCAGGTAGTAAGCTATTAAATTGTGCCATGATTGTGTTCTAAGGATTAAGAATTTATATCATTTAGTGAATTATAAATGCAAAGATAAAGCTTTGCTTATAATGACATTTGAGGTAATGATATATAAGATGATCAGACTTTTGGTTGTGGTGTTGAATCATAGTTAATTAAAGGAAGGTGAAAAGAAGAGCCCCGAAGAACTTTACTTTTAGAAAGCAACGCCCTAACTGCCATAGAGTCTATGATGGCCAAGGGGAAGCATACTCTCTATTGATTGAAACTAATCCCTTCCATGCTTCAGGAATGACTACCAAATGCAGTCAGAGGTATCTATTGTATTATTGCTGGAAGAAGAACAAAAATTCGCACTTGACTAAGCAAAGGCCCAACAAGATCTATAAATCAATGTGAGTTGGGTCTCTGTTCTTCCAGAATATGAACACAGATTGCTGGAAACTCTTAACGTTTTTGGAAGCCATCCTTTTGCTTTACCTATTAGTGTAGGAAAACAGATTTTCATTAACTGCATGAGGACATGAACATCTCTTTCCCTGCCTGTACCCCTGCAGTTATCTCCATGGCATCTGAAATATAGACATTAAGGCTGGCTGCCTTCCAGTCCAGAAGTTCTGATCCATCTGAGGCTGCATGCAAAATGATTTTGAATTTGTGATTATGCATTTTTTTTTCCTGTAGAAAGGATCCATAAATTTCACTGCATCCTCATAATCCTCCCAAAAAAGACTGGTCTAATCTAGCACTATTGTATCACAAAAAAAAAGAGAGAGATAGAGAGAGGGTAAGAGAGAGAGAGAGAGGAAACAGGTCTCAACTGATACAGTAAGTGTCCACCGCTGATTACAGGCAGAGGCAGAACTACAACCCAAGTAACTGCTCCTTCTACAAGAGGCTGGTCTCTCCCGAATAGTGTGCTAGTGGCACCCCCTCAAAAAAGTTAAAAAGAAGAAAAGGAAAGGAAAGGAAAGAGAAAGAAAAGGAAAGAAGGAGACAGAAAGGGCTGGAGAGAAATTCTGTAAACTCAATGCTTCCAAATGTTCAAAAGCCTGTATCCTCTATTACTAATACAATTGTTTATCATTTGCAAATGTTGTGTTCAGAATTATTAATTAAATTAAAACTCTCCTTTCTTTACAGAGGCAACTACACAAATTGGCTTTTTTGAAGGTAGTTCTAAAGCATCTCCAAAATTAAGTTATATAATAAAAATCTAATTCTATAGAAAACCTATTGATAAAATGTATCAATATATATTGGGCTGACTAGAGAGAAATAGAAGATGATCTTTTTTAACTTCACCTTCTAATTTTTAGAACCCATCACTGTGAAAGGTGAGATGATTTGCAGAGAATTAACAGACATCCTATTGAAAAAGAGCTTAAATAACAAAAATTGCTAAAATTTGGACTTCTTTCTCATCCCTTTTTATTACAGACATAAAGGTTTATACAATTTGGGGGAAAAGGCAAAAACCATTACTTTCCCTATTTCACTTAGCATTTGTAAGCATAAATTTCCTGTTGTTTACTTCTTCCACAATTAAAATATGGTTGCTTGGAGAGATTTATAAGGTCATCCCAGTGGTGTTAAACACATGAAACATAGCTTATCTGTTTAAAACCACTTTAACGGGTGAGCAGTGTCTGTAAAAGTCTGTAAAATTATAACCCTAGTCATGAATATATAGCAGGAGGTAGTGTAAGTCAGGTGATTCAATTATCAACCACATAAGGAACTAGCATTTGATTATTTCATGGCTAGGGTCATGAGCAAGCACTACATTTTAAATTAATGAATGATTTGTTTTCTGTGTATATGTGTGTAAGTGCATACATGTGCATCTTGTATAAGCATCTACTTGCAAGTCCCAAGGTCAGTTTTCATTCTTCCTTTTATTTGACTTTTCAATATCATTTTACATATTTAACTACTGTTTCATGCCTGAAATATTTTTTCCAGGCTCTGTAAATGCATACTCATCTGGTTCTCCTCCTATTTTATTGGTTATTCTGACTTAGTCACCTTGCTCCATATTCTCATTCTGACCTCTATATGCCCTTTATTTACACACATTTCCTAGGTGAACTCACCCAACCCTATATTATTAAGCCACCAAAACATGTTCTGAATACAAATTTCTATTGCTGACATTTAGCTCTCCCCTGAACTCTCATCACTTCTACTTGGCCATCCAAGAATCTCAAATTTCATATGTAAGTAAATAATAAACAAACAAAAAGGTATTTTCTCCAAATACACTTTCTATTCTTCAGACTTCCATTTCAAGTAGTTGCTCAGGCCAAAAACCTAAGTGCTATCCTTAATTCTTCTCTTTCTTCATGCCACTTCCCTCATTATCTTAGCCATCAGCAAATCTGGTTGATACTGGCTTCAGAATTTTCATTGTATTCACAAATCTTTTCCATTTTCTCCACTATCACCTCAGAGACTACTGTAATAGCCTTCTCTTTAATTTATCGTGTCTACTTTTGCACTTGTGTGGCCCATTCTCCACCCAAAAGCCAGTCTGATTTCTTTTTACTTAAGATCATGCTATTTGCATGCTTAAAATCCTTCTATGGCTTCCATTCATGCTTTAAACTTCTTGCCCTGGCCTTAATGGCCATATATGACTTTATCCTTGCCCACTTCTCCAACACAATTTCCTAAGACTATGCTCCTATTGGTAATGCTATAGTTCAGAGACATTCCCGCTTACCTTTGTAAATGTGTAACGTTATCATTTACCTATCCTGGGCTCTCTGTCTGGAATCATCCTCCCTAGATCTCCCCCATCATTAGATTTTAATACAGATTGCATCTGCACTGACTGTAGGAGCAAATCATCCATTACCATCCCATACCACTTACTATTATATTCTATTTTATTGTTTTCTAAATTCATTGCTCTCTAAACCCACAGTATTTATTATTGGTCAACCCCCACAACCCAACTATAACCATGCCCACCATGACAACTGAGACTTTTCTTTTATTCAACATTGAATCCCCATCACCCAGATTAGTGCCTATATACAACAGGTGCTTAATAAATATTACTGAATATATATATATGTTTTTGCATGTTGAGACATTATATTTATATATTAATTATTCAGTCATTCACTGCATAAGGAATTTCCTTGGTAAACCAAATACAACAAAACCTGGCTTAATCAAAACTCTGAATTAAGTAAAAATGTAGATATAATAATCTCCTGATTTAAATAAAACATTTGAATTTTAGAGAAAAAAGTGGCAAATAGTACCATACACCTATATAGTAATTTAATAAAGTATTAAGAAAATAAATTTAATTCTATGTGTTTGCTTTAGCTCAAACTAAGCTGGTTCATCTATACATTCTCCATCTCTTCCTGCGAAAATCTAGAAAAGTTCACAATGATGACCCTGATCCTTTGTGAAATTCAAAGTGAGGAAACACTTTTGTTTTGATCCTTTGACTGGTCTGTTTGAGGTAAGCGAAAGTATTTGGGAACTTAGAAATGGTTTTTGATGGTCAGAAGTAAAACAAATACACTTGCAATAATTTTATGGTTTTACTACAGTAAGCTTGCAAATTATTAACTGTTCTCTAAACGATTTTAACAGTTGTATAAAGTACTATAAATATCATATAAGGTCATTTTTTTACCTTCTAAACCTAAAAAAAATCCAGGGACCCCAGCAGCAATAAAAATGGACTTGAAGGTGTCTCTGGCAAATCAACACCCCACACTAATTTGGCCAGGTTTGTCAATAATTAGGTTCATCTGACAGGTAGGTGGTCAGAGACTTGGAAAAACCAGGATTCAGCCAGCTATAGGATAGCTATGATGGACTGGAACCACTTTGAGATCCAATTCATAACCAATATGTAAAGTACCTTTATTTTTATGAGGAAGGAAGTAATTTAAATAAATATAGTTTATTCCACTTATTTTGCTAACCTTACTCAAAGATGATTTTCAAAATAGTAAAAGAAGTACTGTATGGTGACTAACATAACATAATAAAATAAAAAAAAAAACAGTAAAAGATTATATCCTTGTCTTCTAAACAAACATTTCCAAAAAAATTGGTATAAGAAGTTAAGGTTACAGGGTCACTCAAGGTCTCATTCTAGAGGATATAAAAAGGGGGGTGGGAGGAGAACTTTGTAAATCATGTTGGTTATAGAAGTGAAAAGAAAATCCTTTGAAGAATAGGTCATTGGTTTTGATATTAGGGAATAAGGTATGAGATGCACTTTGAGGAACTGTAACCTAACCAAGCAGCTCACACATAGTGGTTTTCATTAAAAAAGTTGCCATTTATCTTATCATGGCAAGTTTATCTTACCATGAGCTGTCATTGAAAGGATAGGGAAATACTGTGACTTACTGCAGCACAGCAGATATCAAAAAAAGACAGATGGCAACTTTTTAATGACAGACACTGTTCTCCAGAGTTTATGCATGTCTCCAGATTTAGGAGCAGCCATCATCAATACCAACCTCTGGGGCTGAGCTGAAAGGAGACATTAATAGAGTAAATTCTACGTTAGTATTAAAATCTTGAAATCTTGGGGAAAATTTGATTTCCTGGGGAATCTCCTGTTCCTACTGGAAAAAAACTGCATGATGATAAGAGATGAATTTTTATTTTAATATTTAATCTTAGCTTTCAAGCAATGTATATTATTTGTAATACTTGTGAATTTTCTGAATCAAATCTAACAGTTAAGAGCCTGTGAATTTAAGCCACATATTCTTAGAATCAATATCCTTTTCTCTGTTTCTCTCATCCATAGTGTGGGGAAATAAAAGTTCCCAACTCACAGGGCTGTATTACATATTCAAGAAGATAAAGAATAGAATAATAGTGTTGTTATGGTTACTCTTATTAGTATTAACTAATGATGTCCCCTGCATCTGATGTTCTATTCAGTAAATCAAAATCAAACTCTCTAAATAAGGAAAGCAGTCTACTGATTGCCCCCCAAATGGAGACAATTTTAAAAATGTTCTACATTTAAATCAGTCAATTAAATACACCCATAAATCCCAATTCTGCAACCAACGGGAGGCATCCTTGTGTCCTTTTGTACCATCAAGTGCTGACTGACCACGCAGAGAGAACTGTCCTTACTTCCTACTGAATCATCTCTGTTGGACTAGCTCCTAGCCACCTCTCTCTCTCTGGGCCATTGAGAGCACTTCTTACCCATGCCACACATTTTCGTACTTCTTCATACAATGCATTCTATCATTTTGTGTATGAACCTTTCTCTCCCAAATTCCTTTAGTGAGAGTATATGCTACTTATTTTTTCATAGGTTCCTGGAAGCAACCTAGTCCAGTGAGAAGCAAGAAATTAAAACTCATTTATGACATTTTACCTTAAAACAATATAAAATTTATTTACATAGACTAAATTTACAATACCATCATTCTATTTGTCTTCCCTACACCCTTACATTGATTAGTGTGATGGAGAGGCAATATACTAAGCTCAAAAAATCTGCAAACTTGCAGTTTAGAATTAATTTCTAAAGAAACCATTTATCCTCTCTGGGCCTCAGTTTCACCATCTGTTAAATAACGAAATTTAACAGGTGACCTTAAGATCCATACCAGATTGAATATTATTATTATTTTATTAAATTTGACAATGTTTGTAATGCATTCACTAATTTCAACATTTCAAAATACTGGCCTAGCATATGTTCTAACCACAAATAATGACAGTGGTCATAGTCTTCACAATTTTAAACAAAGAAACCAATACAGCAAACAGAATCTGATCACTAGGTATTTTACGTTCAAACACAGAATTATTTTAAAAATATATAAAACCTGAAAGTCATTTCTTTTTAGATTGCTTTTAATTCCCTTCAGTGTTTCACTTGAAGCATTTTGCTTTATTTCGTAATTTATCAGATGCTTAAAAACTGAAGAATGAAGTTAACTAATTGTCCATTAGATGCCATGGATCTTTCATCTATTTAAGAATGTCTCCTTGATGCAGTTCCTCTCATTAGACAAAGCTGTGAGCTTTGCTGTGCACTCACAGATGGTATCCTGGCTTCTGCAGCAATGGGCACTTAAGCTCCAGGAAGCCCTGTTTAGACGGGGATGCTTTAATAGAGCAGTCCACATCCAACCTCTCACTCTTGTCTAAGTACCTGCTGGTGATGATCACTTTGCTTCCTGCTGCTCTAAGTGGAGTCATTAAAAGAAATGCAACTTTCAGCACTATTGGGAAAGGGTGGAAACTTCTTCATCTGAAGGTCAACTCCACCAAACATTTTCCCTGTCTACTTCCATCAATTTAATCATTATGAAGAAAATCAATAATTCTTATTGTTAAAGAGTCCTAAGAGGCCATTACATCTTTTTTTTTCCTCCCAGCACGTGGGGGAGGGGGAAGAACAAACTAAATTTTAGAAAAGTAATTGTTGTTCCTACTTTTTTTAGATATAGGTAAGATTACAGTATTTCCCAGAACATATTTTGGCATTTACTATAATTAAATATTGGGGATCAGTTACTTCAGCATCTCCTTAACCCTCGGTCTGGTGGTAACAGAGTGGATAGTGATAAATTATCAGTTTGGGATTATCTTTATTAGAACAAAAATGTAAGAAATAAAACTTGGACAAAACGTGGCAAAGGGGTTGAAGTGAGGACAGAAAACTGACCATTATCTATGCTAACCAAACAGGTTACTGAAGAATAAGAATGATAAATTTAATGGTGAATGAATAACCTGTTTTTTTTTTAATATTAGGTTTATGCATTGGTTTCCTGTTAATTCCACAGGTGCTTATAAAGAAGTTACAGGAATTGAGCTCTACCACATCCTGGGGAATGTATCAAAGAAGCATCTGATATGACATCCCAGGAAATCTATTCTGAAATCTGTTTGGATAAGAGGAGACAAGTACATATAAAGAATAAAATTTATAATTGAATGTGAAACAAACAGGAACTATAAACCAGCATAAAGGTAGGTACTACATTTAATATAATCCAGTATGAAAATAAAGTATAAAGCTTATATTTGCAATATATAGTCAAGATATTCAAGAAGTTACTACTATTCATATTAATGCCCCATATGTAATTTTAGATTTGAAATGATTTTTGAAGAAGCAGGAGAAAGAAATTTTAGGTGGAAAAATACAGTGAACAAAAGTTGAGCCAACTTCTATAACTCAGGGAGTCTTAGTACAAACATTCATCTGGGAAGAACCCTACCTCTTTATCTAGCTCCTGAAGAACTTTATCGCTTTATTACCCACATGGTCTCCATGCCCATCTGTTTTATTTTTCCTTATTTCAATTGTATATTTATAAAATTGCACCCTCCACTTTCAACAGCCTTAGGGCACAAGTACCAATAAAATTCCCATTGATTAAAGTATTAAAATACATGAAAAGGAACAATAGCCAGCAGCAATAATGATTAAACACATAAGTATCAAACAAAACAAAATTGTATTAAAAACAACAGCCTCCTCAAATCTATCCCTTAAAATGTAGCAGGCCAGCTCAGAATGTAGGAAAAAATTGGGTGAGTTGTAAGCATACACAATAACCTTGCCTATGAAATATATTAAAACTTTCATATTATTGTTTGGCTCAGTTTCTGCATAGTGTCAGTATAGTTTCCTCTCCCTTCTGTGTGCCTCTGTTTCTCTAGCTGTCAAATGGGAAGGATACTGCCCATCATAGAAAAAAGAGTGCTGTCTCCTAGGGATGTTGTGAGGAAGAACAAAATAAGAAAATTCAAATGACTTAAAAGAGGATCAGTACAAATACTAGTTGTTCCTAATATTACTTAGCATTGTAACATTTTAAAAATATGTAATCCCTAAAGGAGGAATGCAAGATGGCCGAGGAGTAGGAGACCTAAATTTCGTCTGGTCCCAGGAATTCAACTAGATAGGTATCAAACCATTCTGAACACCCACAAACTCAACAGGAGATCAAAGAAAAGAATAGCAGCAACTCTCTGAATAGAAAAGCGACCACTTTCTGGAGGGTAGGATGTGTGAAGAAGTGAATCCGAGGCGCTATTCAGGAAGATAGATGGCGGGGAAGGGGGCCTCCGTCAGCCGCTACTGGCAAGTGATAGAGCCGCGGAGCACAAAATCGGAACTTTTAGAAGTCGGCTCCACTGAGGGATGTCGCTCCAGTGGCTAAGCAGGGGTGGAACCCTTGTGGGGACAGTGTGGTCTCAGGACCCTCGGGGTCAGAGAAAGACCAGGGGTGGCTGAGTGCAGCACAGCTCCCAGGTAACAGATCAGGGAAGCCGACTGCAGAGACGGAGCTGAGGAGTGGGCTGTCAGCTCGGGGTTGCCATAACTGTGATCTGCAGCACAGTCAAGCCACTGCTCTTCCAGGAGGGACCCAACAAGCGGCAGATCCGGGGAGACTCCCGTCCCCCCCCCCCACCCGGGAGAAGTGGTGCGGGAGCGCACCACAGGGATCTGCTGGGTTTGGAGACTCCACACCGAGTCAGGTGCCAGAGATAGAAATGCTTGGTCACTGGCTGGGTGAGCACAGAGTGCGGCCGGAGACCAGGGAGACGGCAGTGATTGACTGCTTTTCTATGGGGGCGCACTGAGGGCTGGGGCCCCGAGTTCGTGGCTCCTTGGGGCGGAGATTGCGAGGCCGCCATTTTCATCCCCATCCTCCAAAGCTGTAGGGAAAGCTTGCAGGGAACAAAAGCTCCCGAGAGCAAACCCAGGCAGATTACTTAGCCCAGACCGGCAAGGGCAGGGCAATTCTGCCTCCGGCAAAGACATTTGGGAACCACTGCGACAGGCCCCTCCCCCAGAAGATCCAAGAACAGCCAGCCAAGACCAAGTTTACCGATCAATGAGAACGGCAGAACTCCAGCGCTAGGGGAATAGTGCACATAGAATTCATGGCTTTTTTCCCATAATTCTTTAGTCTTTCAAAGTTAATT
>NW_028018384.1:0-706 GCF_054177405.1 Leptonychotes weddellii
GGGGAGCCTGCTTCTCCCTCTCCCTCTGCCTGCAGCTCCCCCCGCTTATGCTCTCTCTGTGCCAAATAAATTAATAAAATCTTTAAAAGAAAAGAAAGAAAACAATAGAAAGCCAAGAAATAAACCCATGAAATATGACAAAAGAGACAAGAATATATAGTGAGGAAAGGACAGTCTCCCCAATAAATGGCATTGGACAAAGTGGACAGTTATATGCAAAAGAATGAAACTGGACTACCTTACACCAAATATAAAAATCAACTCAAAACACATTGAGTCAAAAGACTTGAATGTAAGACCCAAAACCATAAAACTCCTAGAAGAAAGCAGGTGGTGAGCTCCTTGAGCTGGTCTTGGTAATGATTTTTTAAATCTGACACCAAAAATAAAGGCAATAAGAGCTAAATGAACATGTGGGATTACATCAAACTAAAAAGCTTCTACACCAGCAAAGGAAACTGACAAAATGAAAAGGGAACTTATTGAATGGGAAAAAATATTTGTAAATCATATATTTCATAAGCAGTTAATATCCAAAATATATAAAGAACTCATACAACTCAATAGAAAAACAAAGCAAAAACCCACACAGTTTGATGAAAAAATGGGCAGAAGATCTGAATAGACATCTTTCCAAAGAAGACATACAGATGGCCAACAAGTACATGAGAAGGTGCTCATTATCATTAATCGTCGGGGAAATGAG
>NW_028018385.1:0-706 GCF_054177405.1 Leptonychotes weddellii
TTTCCATAATTTGGCTATTGTTGATAATGCAGCTATAAACATTGGGATGCATATTCCCCTTTGAATCACTATGTTTATATCCTTTGGATAAATACCTGGTAGTGCAATTGTCGGGTCATAGGGTAGTACTATTTTTAGCCTTTTGAAGAATCTCCATACTGTTTTCCACATTGGCTGCATCAGTTTGCATTCCCACCAAGAGTGTAAGAGGGTTCCCCTTTCTCCACATACTTGCCAACACCTGTTGTTTCTTGTGTTGTTGATTTTTAGCCATTCTGACTGGTGTGAGGTGGCATCTCATCATGGTTTTGATTTGTATTTCCCTGATGATGAGTGGTGTTGAGCATCTTTTCATGTGTCTGTTAGCCTCTGGATGTCTTCTTTGGAAAAATGTCTATTCGTGTCTTCTGCCCATTTCTTAACTGGATTATTTGTGTTTTGGGTGTTGAGTTTGGTAAGTTCTTTATATATTTTGGATACTAGCCCTTTATCACATGTCATTTGCAAATATCTTCTTCTATTCCGTAGGTTGCCTTTTAGTTTTTTTGATTTTTTCCTTCACTGTGCAGAAGCTTTTTATCTTGATGAAGTCCCAGTAGTTCATTTTTGCTTTTGTTTCCCTTGCCTCTGGAGATGTGTCTAGTAAGAAGTTGCTATAGCTGATGTCAAAGAGGTTTCTGCCTGTGTTCTCTAGGATTTAAAAAAA
>NW_028018386.1:0-706 GCF_054177405.1 Leptonychotes weddellii
TTCCCAGATGCCACCCTCGGCCATGCGGTCTTCCTCCTGGCACTTGTGACGTGATGTGGGAAGCAGCTGCCTCCTGGTCTGTCCCCCAGACCCACGAGCCCAAGTTCAAGGGCCGTGCCCCGTTCATCTCTAAGGCCTCAGCCCACAGCACCGGGCCTGGCACATCTCAGGAGCTCAGTAAAGATGTGCTGTGAACTGAACTGAAGTCAAGGAACTCTCATTTATTTTGGGAGATTTTATAAATATGTCCCATACACACAATGAGGTGCTAAATGATGTGGAACAGACTAGACGGGGCTTTCACTGAAGCCTGGCGCAGACCAGCCCCTTCCTCAGGGCCTCTGCACGCACGCAGTCTCTGCACCTGATCATGGACTTCAGACGATTGAGGGAGGCCACTGCAGAGTGGAGAGTGATTAATGGGCCAGTGTGTAGGTCATTTATCTCCAGCCGGAGCCTCCATTAACTCAGTCCCCGGACAGGTGCCACCTCGCCCCAGAGCCAGCAGAAGCCGGCACTCGTGTCCAGCCTCTTGTAGGAAGGGTCACACTCCAGCGCCAGGCACCTGCCCACCTCCGGGTACTGCCTCTCCAGCACGGCATCCCGATGCTTAAGATTCGCACTCTAGGGCGCCTGGGTGGCTCAGCTGGTTGGGCGACTGCCTTCGGCTCAGGGCATGATCCTGGAGTCCCGGGATCGAGTCCCG
>NW_028018387.1:0-706 GCF_054177405.1 Leptonychotes weddellii
ACCTGCATTTTCTTCCTCCCGTGGGCTATCATAAAACCCCTCTGAATCTAAGTGAGGTTCAAAGTTCTTCCTTAACGCAGTGTTCTCTAAATGTCAAGCATTTCTCCCACTGTTCCTCTCACTTTCTTTGCCCTGTTTGGTGGTGTTGCAGACCACCTCCTGGTTTTCTTGACTGTAACTCGCCTCTGCTACTTAAATAGCTTTGCTCAAAAGAAACTTTTTTTTTTTTTTTAAATCTCATGCCTCATGCTTCTGGTAAGCTAGTTTCTCCTGCCACAAACAGACATGTATAAAATTAGAGGGGAAAATAAAATAATAGTAATACAAGGAAGACAGCCTAGGCTGTCTGCTGACGACTCTGAGCCTGGGACCTGTGAGGTGTCCGATGAAGAGGAAGAGGAGAAAGGGTTTGGTGTTAAAGACACGGAGACTGCAGATGGGGACTGTTCTCCTTGAAGTCGTGAAGTGATGCAAAAGAGAACCCAGATGGAGGAGCTCCTTTGTGGGGATCTGTTTGGTACCAGCATGATGGCGGTGGTTGCCGTTAAGCTCTACACTGAATCCAATTGCATAGACACACACACACACACACACACACACACACACACACACACAAGCAAAAACGGGTGAAATCTGCATCGGGTCTGTAGTCTGGATGACAACACTGTATCAGTGTCAATGTCCAATATCAGTGTCAATGTACATG
>NW_028018388.1:0-706 GCF_054177405.1 Leptonychotes weddellii
AAATTAATGCAGGCTGGGGCCTTTTACAATTTCAGAGTAGAGAGTTTTCTTCACTAATTTTGCTTCCTTCTGCTCATTTCAGTGTTTATTGGGGAGACTCTTTTTTTTAAGATTTATTTATTTGAGAGAGAGTGAGCATGTGGGGGTGGGGAGGGACAGAGGGAGAAGGAGAAGGAGAGAGAGAGAGAGAGAATCCTCAGGCAGACTCCATGCCCAGCACAGAGCCTGATGCGGGGCTTGATCCCAGGACCCTGAAATCATGACCTGAGCCGAAACCAAGAGTCAGATGCTTAACCGACTGTGCCACTCAGGTGCCCCAGGGAGACATTTTTTTTAAGCCATGTATGCATATTACCATCTTTTCTAGATATCTGTTACTTTATTTACATGGAATGAAAATTACCGCATTAGTGGCAAAGAAGCAAAGAAGACAACCAGTGAGTTTTCTTTCTTTCTTTTTCTTTTTTTTTTTTTTATTCTTATGTTAATCCCCATACATTACATCACTAGTTCTAGATGAAGTGTTCCATGATTCATTGTTCGTGCACAACACCCAGTGCTCCATGCAGAACGTGCCCTCCTCAATACCCACCACCAGGCCAACCCATCCTCCCACCCCCCTCCCCTCTAGAACCCTCAGTTTGTTTTTCAGAGTCCATCGTCTCTCATGGTTCGTCCACCCCTCCGATTTCCCCCGCTTCATTCC
>NW_028018389.1:0-705 GCF_054177405.1 Leptonychotes weddellii
GTGCCCTCTCGGGGTAACTCATCCTGGTTTTGATTTCAGCACAGCAGCTTCCCGGGCAGTGACTGTCCTCGCCCTTGACTCTGGTGCTTCAGCATCACAGGGTGCCCTAAGGCCCGAGAGTTCATTTCCCCTCTTTCTGGCACTGGGCAAGCTCCTGACTTGAGCTCGGATGGCTGACGTCTCCAGTAAGCACACTGCGGGCCAGGCCACCAGACCTGCAGGTCCCTCCCCACTCAGAGGCGCCTCTGTTTGGGAGAATCTGGGTGGGTTTCCACACCTGCCCACTGTACCCCTTGCCTTTTCTCTTCCTGTGCTTGAAGTTCATCAGTGAAGGAGGAACCCTAACCCCCGCCCCCACCCACCGCCCCAGCAACAGCAGAGGCCCAGCCCCAGGCTCTGTCATATCCAGGACCTGCAAGCAGCACACCCTGACTTCCCGCACGTTCCCGGGGGGCTGCAGCTACAGGGCCCTGGAGACCCCAGCAAGAACCCAGGGTGAGAGGGGCGGGGACAGCTGCCTGGTGATTGGCCAGGATGAGAGGGGCGGGACAGCTGCCTGGTGATTGACCAGGGTGAGGGGGGCGGGGACAGCTGCCTGGTGATTGGCCAGGGTGAGAGGGGCGGGGACAGCCACCTGGTGATTGGCCAGGGTGAGAGGGGCAGGGACAGCTGCCTGCTGATTGGCCAGGATGAGAGGGGCATGGT
>NW_028018390.1:0-705 GCF_054177405.1 Leptonychotes weddellii
AAGGTCAGGTTGATCAGGTTGTCTTGGGGTCAATCATGTAGGCCTTGCTGGCTCAGGGCAGTCCTTACAGCTTGAGTAGTTTTGGTTCCCATCAGGGGATGCTTTGCCCACAGGGTCTTTAGCTTGTAATAAACACTGTGAGTTTTTACTTTTTAACTCTTCATTGAAAATAACATGCGTACAGAAATATATGCATATCCTAAGGATAGAGCTCAGTGAATTTTGCACAAATAAACACTCTGTGTAATTAGCACCTGATCAAGAAACGACCCAACAGGCCCCTAGCTCAGAGGGTCCCAAGTGGCCACTTGCCACTGACAAAAATCCAAAGGCAAAGAGTCGAGTAGTGTTGAAACAAGAAAGGGATGTATTTCAGTGAGGCCAACACTGGTAAGACCTTGGACTAATGTCCCAAAGAAATACTTCCAGGTTTATATAAGGACAATGTGGGACAAAAGTCAATGGGTGAATGCAGCTGGGCAGTTAAGGTCAGGTTGATCAGGTTATCTTGGGGTCAATCATGTAGGCCTTGCTGGCTCAGGGCAGTCCTTACAGCTTGAGTAGTTTTGGTTCCCATCAGGGGATGCTTTGCCTACAGGGTCTTTAGCCTGACTTAAGAGGTAAACTGGAAAACTGGAAAGAAGAACTTAATCAGTAAGAAAGTTTGAGGTCAAAATGGAGGGAGTGGAAGTCCTCTTCAGTGTT
>NW_028018391.1:0-705 GCF_054177405.1 Leptonychotes weddellii
TCTCTTCTCCTGCTGGGTTTAGGCTTTATTTGCTGTTCTTTCTCCAGCTCCTTTAGGTGGAGGGTTAGGTTGTGTACTTGAGACCTTTCTTGTTTCTTGAGAAAGGCTTGTATTGCTATATACTTTCCTCTTAGGACTGCCTTTGCTGCATCCCAAAGATTTGGAATAGTTGTGTTTTCATTTTCATTGGTTTCCATGTATTTTTTTAATTCTTCTTTAATTTCCTGGTTGACCCATTCATTCTTCAGTAGGATGCTCTTTACAGGCTCCTATAATATTATAATAAGTTGCTTGACATTCCTGATTGTTTAAAAAGGAGTAAAAGTGCGTTAATTTCCATCCAAACAATTAAACACCTCCAGATTTCAGCAATCAGTACTGATAGGAGTGGCTTTTTTTTTTTTTTTTGAGAACACATTTGCTTATGGTAACTTATATGTATATGGCTCTCTGTATAATACTGTGCTTAGGAGATTATTAAAAAATTCATCTTTCTGTAAAACTTGGAAGGTGAGCTAAGATGATCATAACATTCTGTGTGTTACTGATGGGAGAAATCATCCTGAGAAATATGTGTTCATATCTAAACCAAAAATTGTTTTATTTTTCCTTATAAAAGGGACTTAGGATGACACCTAATAGACATTCATTTTCTGGAAAAATTAAGTCCCAACTTTATAAAAAATGTAAAAAATGATTGTGACT
>NW_028018392.1:0-705 GCF_054177405.1 Leptonychotes weddellii
AAAAAAAAAAAAAGAAATGACAATGTATTCCTGTATGGAATACTATGCAGTTATAAAAAGAAAAAGGGATGGTGGTGACGGCTGCACAACAGTGTGAATGTTCTTAATGCACTGAACTGTATATTTAAAAATGGTTAAAATGATAAATTATGTTATGTATATTTTGCCACAATTAAAAAAAACACAACAAAACAGTGTGATACTGGCGTAAAGACAGGCATATAGATCAATGGAATGGAACAGAGCCGAGAAATAAGCCCTCACATAGATAGTCAAAGGCTTCTCAACAAAGATGCCAAGACCATCTAACAGGTAAAGGACAGTCTTTTCAACAAGTGATGCTGGGAAAACTGGATATCCAGATGCAAAAAAAATGAAGCTGGACCCTTACCTAACACCATGTGCAAAATTAAGTCAAAACGGATTAAAGACCTAAGTGTAAGAACTAAAACTATAAAACTCTTAGAAAGTAGAGACCAAGCTTCATGACATTGACTCTGGCAATGATTTCTTGGAATAAAAGCATAGGCAACAATAGAAAAAGTAAACAACCTCAACTTTAACAAAGTCTGTGTATCAAAGGAAACCATCAACAGAGTGAAATGGCAATCCATGGAATGAAAGAAAATATTCACGAATCATATATCTGATAAGGGATTAACACCTAAAATACACAAATTTTTTAAAAAAAGCAAATATGGGGGC
>NW_028018393.1:0-705 GCF_054177405.1 Leptonychotes weddellii
AGAGTTTAGAAATAAACCCTTACACTTATGGCCAAATGATTTTTAACAAGGATGCCAAGGCTATTCAATGGGAGAGGAATAGTCTTTTCAACAAATGGTGTTGGGACAGCTGATATCCTCATATGAAGTAATGAAGTTGGATTTCACAGCATGTGCAAAAGTTAACTCTAAATGGATTAGGAACTTAAATGTATGAGATGAAGCTGTAAAACTCTAAGAAAAAAATAAGATTAGGTATTGTTTTCTTAGATGTGACACAAAAAAGGCAGATGGCAAAAGAAAAAAATAGACAAGTAGAAAATCACCGAAATTAACAACTTATGTCCTATAAATGATACTATTAGAAAAGTGAAAGACAAATCACAATTTAGAAAAAAAATATTTGTGGGGCCACCTGGGTGGCTTAGTCAATTAAGTGTATGACTCTTGATCTCAGGTCAGGTCTTGATCTCACGGTTGTGAGTTCAAGCCCCCTGCTGGGCTCCACTTAAAAAAATGCAAATTAGGGGCGCCTGGGTGGCTCAGTCGGTTAAGTGACTGCCTTCGGCTCAGGTCATGATCCTGGAGTCCCGGGATCGAGTCCCGCATTGGGCTCCCTGCTCGGCAGGGAGTCTGCTTCTCCCTCTGACCCTCCCCCCTCTCCTGCTCTCTCTCTATCTCATTCTCTCTCTCAAATAAATAAATAAAATCTTTAAAAAAAAAAAT
>NW_028018394.1:0-11223 GCF_054177405.1 Leptonychotes weddellii
CTTTGCTGTGCAGAAGCTTTTTATCTTGATGAAGTCCCAAAAGTTCACTTTTGCTTTTGTTTCACTAGCTTTTGGAGATGTATCTTGAAATAAGTTGCTGTGGCTGATGTCAAAGAGGTTACTGCCTATGTTCTCCTCTAGGATTTGGATGGATTCCTGTCTCACATTGAGGTCTTTCATCCACTTGGAGTTTATCTTTGTGAATGGTGTTAGAGAATGGTCGAGTTTCATTCTTCTGCATGTGGCTGTCCAATTTTCCCAGCACCATTTATTGAAGAGACTGTCTTTTTTCCATTGCATGTTTTTTCCTGCTTTGTCAAAGATTATTTGACCATAGAGTTGAGGGTCCATATCTGGGTTCTCTATTCTGTTCCATTGGTCTGTATGACACATGCTAAAGTTTGAGAATCACTGGCTTATTGCCCAAGAGCTAGAGCTCTGATATCTAATGGCCTGGGTTCAAAGCCCAGTTCAGCCATTTTCTAGGTACATAACCTTAGACAAGTCAACTTCTCTAAATCTCAGGTTCCCCATTTGTAAAGTGGGAATAATAATACTACTTCATTTCATAAAGCTGATACAAGATAAAGTATGTAGAATGCTTTGTATAGTATCTGGCACAAAGAAAATACTTAATAAATATTAGTACTATTATCTACCTCCTCTGAGCCACATCATCATGCGCTACCACTCTACTCTTCATTTCTACAGTATTAGTAAACATTGCTTCACTCTGCAGAAGTGATTACAATTCTTGGTGGCAAGTGCCCCAGCAGTCTCCCTACGCTGTATGGTTGTTTTAAAAACCTTCTGGGAATAAGCGATTAAACACTTGTATAAGAGACATTACAGGTTACTTGCCCAGTAGCCACTTCCTGCTTCTTCACCGGTACCAGATGCTAGTTTTATTTGGAATGGCAATATGACCATTAAAAAATACTCAGGTTACCAGACTCCACTGCATCTAGGGGGTAGTATGTGCTTGGTAGATTTAAGTGGAACCCACAGTATCAGGTTCCTGCAAAAAGTTGTTAGAGAGAGCAGATTAATTAACATAACTTTTTTCATTTCCCTTCTCTTCCTTCCTGGAATGCAGACCCAAAGTTTGGAGGTATAGGCACCATCTTGTGACCACTGTCAGAGCAGAAAGAGCTCCTGGCATCGTGGATCTGGAATGCCTACCTCTGGGCAACTTGTCACATGAGGAAAATAACTCTTGAATTTTTTAAATCACTGTAGCTGGGTTTCCCTTACATGCAGCTGAACATCTACCCTAATTGATATACCCAGGCTTAAGCTGATCTCCTACTCCTCTGGGATTAGGCAAGAGAATTTATCATTCCATTTTTGATTTCAGAATTCCTAATCACAAATGATAATAAATAAGAGCTCCCTTTCTGCTTTATAGTTAGGAATACCAAGAGGATAACTGAATTAAATCCTCTGAGCTCATTATAAGGAATGGACTATATTATCATACAATATGAATATTATTTTATTAAGGCTATTACCTTGTTAACTACTATCCTTATAATCATAATTAACATAATAACATAATGCTACTAACATAATAACATAATGATTACCAAATATTAAAAAAAACTAAGTTTTTCTGTTTTTCAATACATTTTTCTGAATCAGAGAAATGAGAAGGAAATATTTTGTCTTCCAACTGGGACAAGATCATCAGTTGAAGAGTATATTTAGAAGGAGTACTACATGGCATCTGAGATTTAAATAATGAGCCAAGTACAAGATGTTACTCATAAATGGTCATCCAGGGGCACCTGGGTGGCTCAGTCAATTAAGTGTCCAACTTAATTGACTGAGCTCCACATCAGGCTACTTGCTAGGCATGGAGCCTGCTTAAGAGTCTCTCTCTCCCTCTTCCTTGCCCCTCCCCCTTCAATAAATAAATAGGTAAATAAATGAATGGTCATCCACTGATGTGAGTACCCTAACACAAAAGCTAATGGTTTCAAGATCTCCAGATTTTTCTGGATATGACAATTTATTTAGAAATGAGGTCTAAGACAGAAGATTTATTTGAACAAGTCATAGCTGAAAACTTCCCTAATCTGCCGAAGGAAACAGACATCCAAATCCAAGAGGTACATCAAAATCAACAAAAGCCAGCCAACACCAAGACATATCGTAGTAAAATTTGCAAAACAGAGAGATGAGGAAAGAATTCTGGAAGCAGCAAGGGAAAAAAATTCCCAACCTACAAGGGACGACAAATCAGGTTCACAGCAGATCTCTCCACAGAAATCTGGTAGGCCAGAAGAAAGTGGCATGATAATATTCAACACGCTAAATGGGAAAAATATGCAGCAAAGAACACTTTATCCAGCAAGGCTGTCATTGAGAATAGAAAGAGAGATAAAGAGTTTCTGAGACAAACAAAAACTGAAGGAGTTCATGACCACTAAACCAGCCCTGCAAGAAATACTAAAGGGGACTCTCTGAGTAGGAAAGAAAGACCAAAAGCAACAAAGACTAGAAAGGAATAGAGAACATCTCCAGAAACACCAACCGTACAGGTAATACAATGGATTTGTAATACAATACAAATATGAATAAATTCATATCTATCAATAATCACTCTGAATATAAATGTACTAAATGCTCCAATAAAAAGACATAGGATATCAGAATGGATTAAAAAAATAAAACAAGATCCACAAATGCTGCCTAAAAGAGACTCATGTTACTTATTTATTTTATGTATTTATTTTTTAAGATTTTTATTTATTTATTTGACAGAGAGAGACACAGCGAGAGAGGGAACACAAGCAGGGGGAGTGGGAGAGGGAGAAGCAGGCTTCCCGCTGAGCGGGGAGCCTGATGCGGGGCTGGATCCCAGGACCCCGGGATCATGACCTGAGCTGAAGGCAGTCGCTTAACCAACTGAGCCACCCAGGCGCCCAAGATTTTATTTATTTATTTGACAGAGAGAGACACAGCGAGAAAGGGAACACAAGCAGGGGGAGTGGGAGAGGGAGAAGCAGGCTTCCCGCCGAGCGGGGAGCCCGACGCGGGGCTGGATCCCAGGACCCTGGGATCATGACCTGAGCCGAAGGCAGACACAACAACTGAGCCACTCGGGTGCCCCGAGACTCATTTTAGACCTAAAGACACCTGCAGATTGAAAGTGAGAGCTTGGAGAACCATCTATCATGCTAATGGATGTCAAAAGAAAGCCAGAGTAGCCATACTTACAACAGACAAACTAGATTTTAAACCAAAGACTGTAAACAGAGATGAAGAAGGGCACTATACCATAAGTACGGGCTCTATCCAAGAAGATCTAACAATTGTTCCAAAAATTAGAAATGGAAGGAAAACTTCCAAACTCCTTCTACAAGGCCCAAGAGATGCTATGTACATCCTGTCAAATATGATCTGCCTTTGGAGAAAATACTTCTCAGGTTCTCTTCTAGGTCAGAGAGACTGATCTTTCACCTCTTAGTGTAAGCCGTCCATGCTGCAGGCCGCCCACGGTGACCAGCTGGACAGCATGGATGTCATCATTGTCGACAATCTGAAACTGTTCCCAAGTGATGGCCCGAGACTGCCCCTCTAGAAGACTCAGACCTACAAGAGAAAACAGAAAAGTGTTCTAGAAAGTTCTGTGACATGTCAACATGCCTACTTTAAGACAAGATTAATGAATTTTCACTCACGATACTAGCTGAAAATTGTATCTTTGAAAGCTTTTCAAGAAATTTGAATTTAGCTTTTATTTTAGTAATATTTCTTTTTTTAAGATTTATTCATTTAGTTGAGAGAGAGTGCAGAGGGGAGGGGCAGAGGGAGAGGGAGTGGGAAACTCAAGCAGACTCCATGCTCAGCGTGGAGCCCAATGCGGGGCTTGATCTTATGACCCTGAGAACATGACCTGAGCTGAAACCAAGAGTCAGACGCTTAACCGACTGAGCTGCCCAGGCACCCCATATTTTCAGTAATATTTCTACCTTTTTTAAGATTTTATTTATTTGACAGAGAGAGAGAGGGAGAGAGAGAACACAAGCAAGGGGAGTGGGAGAGGGAGAAACAGGCTCCCCACTGAGCAGGGAGCCCCGACTCGGGGCTCGATCCCAGGACCCTGGGACCATGACCCAAGTCAAAGGCAGATACCTAACTGACTGAGCCACTGAGACGCCCTGTAATATTTCTACTTTTAATACTATTAATCCCAATCTGACAACTGGTTCCTTATATATCTACTGGAGGCATGGTGGTGCCAGAAAATAAATAAAGGAAAGAATGGATGTTATGTTCATGGTAGTCTCTAGTTCAAAAATGTCCACAAGGAATTTTTCAAAGATGACATCTAGATATTTTAAGCGGGCCAAAAAATCAAAAGAGTTTTTCCATATAAGTTAGGAGTGCAAGAGTAGCTCACAGGACAGAGAATGTAAAGTGGGTAACTGTGCAAATACAGAGCTACTCTGCTAAGGGAGTGTTTAACGATATTAGACATGAAGTGTCTGACATCGCAATGAGGGCTGAATTTTATTCTAGACTCTAGTAAAGAACGGACTTTTGTAACTAGAGGAAATGAAATAAAACCTTCTCCTTGGACCCAGCATGCTGGAGGAAATCTAGGGAGAGAGGGAAAGTGCTGCTCAGAGCAGCAAGAATATAGATCCTGGACAGAACACTCCAGTGAAAAATAGGGAGCTGACAGCATCATCACCAACCATTCCCATTATTCAGGAGATCCAGGAGCTGGCAGATTGCAGAGAATCTTAAATGGGAGCAAAGCTTTTTAAGGAAACAAGTTGATAAAACTTAAAGGCAGTGTACTGGTGGACCAGATGACGCTCCCTTTCAAACCTGCCCAGCTTCCCCTGCCCCACCCCCACCCCCCGGCCGTGACCATGTGCCTGATTTCTCACAGCAGCAGCCCCATGTGGGTCCCTACAGTCCCCACAAGTGTAAAGTCCCAGCTGCCACCACTGCCTCATCTTCTGGTGTGTGGCTGCTTACCTCAACCATCCTCTTGGGCAAGGGCCAGCTTGTGGCATGACCTACCCTTGTGACCCGTAGGACCACGGCCAGGTCCTACACCAGGGGACCCAGGGAGTTTCTGTAGCAGCCGCAAAGAGGGGCCAGGCAGCTCATCATGGACATGTGGGGAGCTGACCTCCAGGGAGGCAAACTGACCACAGTGAGCCAGGAGATGGGAAGGAGCTGAGAGAGAGACCATTCACATCTTCCCCAGCCCACCTCTGACTCCGCCCACACACAGTGGCTCCGTCTCCTGGAGACACCAGCCCAAAACAGCAGCCAACCTCACTTCCTCATCAACCTAGTCACACCACCTTTTTATCTGTTTCCCACAACTGCCTTTCCCTCTCATTCTTGTTTGCAGTATAGGATTAGTTTATTTGACCTGCATCAAGGGCTGTTGACTAGGAAACCTGGGATAAGATACACAGTCTGGAGAGAGAGACAAAGAGAGACAGAGAGAGAGAGAGAGGAAGAAAGGAGGGAGGGAGGAAGAAAGGAAAGAAGGAAGGGAGGGAAGAAGGGATGGAGGACAAGCACATATAAAGAATCTCTGTGAGGGGCGCCTGGGTGGCCCAGTCAGTTAAGTGTCCAATTCTTGGTCTTGGCTCAGGTCTTGACCTCAGGGTCGTGAGTTCAAACCCCGCATTGGGTTCCATGCTGGGCGTGAAGCCCACTTAAAATAAAAAAAAAAAAAAAATCACTGGGGGCGCCTGGGTGGCTCAGTTGGTTAAGCGACTGCCTTCGGCTCAGGTCATGATCCTGGAGTCCCAGGATCGAGTCCCGCATCGGGCTCCCTGCTCGGCAGGGAGTCTGCTTCTCCCTCTGGCCCTCTCCCCTCTCACGTGCTCTCTCTCTCTCTCTCATTCTCTCTCTCTCTCTCTCAAATAAATAAATAAAATCTTTAAAAATAAAAAATCTCTGTGACTGGTAATAAGGGTTTTGAAGCCAAGAGTGTCTGGTACACCATAGTACAAGGCATCATGGGACACAGCAGAAGAGCAAGACTGGAAGTATAGAGAGCAAAATATTAGCAGTGGTCTGTCTTCATGGTGGAGTAATAAATGGTACTATTCATTCGTTACTGTTTCATTCATTTATTCATTACTATCCATGCATTATTATTATCATTGTTATCCATTCATTCAATTTATGGTTTAATGTACTTTCCAAGTTTTCAATGAGGAACATATATTAAGTTCATAATAAGTAAAAATTCATTTTAAAAAAGATTCTCATGTCCAAAGTAGCCAAACCGGATTTGGAGCTCTCTTCACAAGCTTTCACAGCTTATACAGACTATTAAATCTCTACACTCAAGCAATAATCCGCTTAATATGTGATTATTACTAAACTTCAGGTTATCAATTCCTTCTTTTCTTTCATTATCCCTCTAACAGAAGTAGAGTGGGACATAAAAGCAGCAAGACTGCTCAACCAATGTTCTCCTCACAACTGAAACTCACACACATACAAACACGTGTGTGTGTACCCGCGTGCAAGGGCACACGCACACACACGCACACACACATACACACAGAGTGACAAGTTTAAGCCACCACTTGAGGATGTAAATCAGAGATATTTTCCCCTTAACAGAACCTACAACCGCCACTTATAAGTATGTTTTGAATGCTATCAGTGGGATCAGTGGGAAAGGAAAAAATCTTCATTTACATTCCACATTTACATCTGATCTAACTATATACATTGCATTAAAGACCACTCAGAAGTGACCTTCTTTTAAAATAAATAAAGCAGTTTAAGCTCTTTATTCACGTATGATGGTTTCCTTGCATGTCCTAAAAACAGGACAATGAATTAGTCTACATCTTCCTTCCCACCTCTGAACAGTCAGAGTTGGAGACCTTTTCTCTCTCTGTCCAATTATAGCTCAATATCACAAATAGTCACTTTCTGGCCTCATTCAGTTGAAAGGTTTCCCTTCTGGCTTAGCTCCTCCAGAGGAAAAACTTGGCTTCACCACACAGGAATCCTGGATTTAAATTTCTCACCCTGCTGGTAGGAAAAACAAAACAAAACAAAAACAACTCTCTGATTGCCTTCACTGGTCTGGGTTTCAGCTGCCTCATGCGTGAAATGGAAAGAAACGACCTTTCTTTCCTGACCCATATAATCTCCCGTCCTCCCTTCAGGGCTCTGTAGCTTGATGCCCTACACGGAGCTTCACCTGTGTTCCAGGACACTCGGGGGGCATTTGTATCCGCTGTTCTGATGGAGATGTGGACAGTGATAGGTGCACTCCTTTCGAAGAAGAAATCATAAACCTCCACCTCCACCTGTAAACAAACCGTTGCATAAGAATCACACATTGACAATTTATAACATAAAATACCATTATTCCTGGGGCAGACACCACAGATGGAGGCAAAACAGATTTAGGTTTCTGCTGTTCCTTGATCTCATTTTTCTTAAAGATTCATTTATTTATTTTAGAGACAGAGAGAGGGGGCATGCAGGGGGAGGGGCAGAGGGAGAGAGGCAGGCTCCCTGCTAAGGGTGGAGCCCGATGCGGGGCTCAGTCTCACAACCCTGAGATCACAATCTGAACCAAAATCAAGAGTCAGATGCTTAACTGACTGAGCCACCCAGGCGCCCCGCCTGATCTCATTTTCGACAGCCTGGTATCACGTTTTCAGGCTCTAGATTTTGTTCCTTAGTTAACAGTATTTTTAAATTTTCCTCTCCATAAAAGAAGTTTTTAACCTGAAATAAACAAATACACTGAAGAAGGGTCCCTGCAATTGCTCAGGAGACCAGCATCAGACCACTCAAGCCTCTCTCAAAGGTATAAGGTCTAAAGAAGTGCATCTTAAGTAAGGGGACTTTGTTCCCCCAGGGGACATTTGGGAATGTCTGGAGACATTTTTGGTCTCACAAATGGGTATGCGTGGTGGGCAGTATTACTGGCCACTAAATGGAGGATAGAGGCCAGGGATGCTCCTATTACTACCATGCACGGGACAACCCCCACAACAAAGAATTATCCAGTGCAAATGGCCAGTGGTGCTGCTTTTAAGAGACCCTGGTCTACAGGCATCTATCTCTCCAAACATATTTTTAAATATCCAGATTGTATTTGCTTCCATGAAATCCATAGCTAATAAATGGGGCTATATGATAAGATTTTTAAAATATTTATTTGAGAAAGCACAAGACAGAGCACGAGCGGGGGGTGGGGGGTGCAGAGGGAGAAGCAGGCTCCCCACTGAGCAGGGAGCCCAACACAGGGCTCGATCCCAGGACCCCGGAATCATGACCTGAGGCAAAGGCAGACGCTTAACCAGCTGAGCCACCCAAGTGCCCCATTAAGTTTAGAACCTCATTATGTATGATGCACATATTGCACCAGGTGCTGACAGGGAAGGATGATTTATAAGACAGAAATGCAAGGCACATGCCCATTCTTGAAGAATGTCCATTTGACATTGAATGTCCATTTGGTCCATTAGAGAGCATAAATTATCAAACGGCAATGTATCAGCTACCTCACAAAAGAAACAGATTCAAGGCTGCCACAGTAACAGACTAAAAATGGAACCATAACCCAGGAGGGATGTGTTTTGGAGGTGTAATGTAAATATCTATTAGGTTGAGCCATATGAAATTGTAGGTCACATGCTCACTAAGAAACACTGTTTTCAAACCAACAGAGTACCTAGTAAAATAAGCTTGAATTTTCATGGCTGAAAGAATGGACCGCCTTGGCATTACAGTGCAGGAAAGGCTCAGCTAGCTTCAGGAGCCCTGGACATTGCTCTGCCCTCAGGGGTCCCACCCCAGGTGGCTGACTGAGCCCAGGGCTTCCAGTCCATGTAATCTACAAAGCACCTAATCTCCACTGAGAAAATTGAGAGTCACCTTCTAAGAACAACGGCAAAATCACACATTTGAACAAGTTCTGCTTTAAGATTACATTGTATGACCCCAGAAAAGACACATAGGAAGCAGCCAGAGCAGGTGAGCTTTATTTATGAGTTCGAGGTAAAACTGGGCGTCGAATGAGAAATTACTTTATAATATGGAAGGAATGGGAGGCAGAGGAAGAAAGAAAAAAAACAGCTGCCACTTACTATTATGAAGAAAAGAAAAGAAAAAAGAAAAGGAAAGGGCAAAAGCATGGCATTTACAGTCTGAAGTCTTTTGTCGCCCTGGAGGCTAAATGCTGAAAATGCCTAAATTAGATGAAGGACAATTTGGAACACCAGGCACACTCATTTTCCTTAATAAACCTGAAGTCAAGTCTGTATCAATCCGCTCATTTAAACATTCCATCCTGTTACAATCAACTTGCTGGTAGGTCTGTAAGTTTGTGAAGACTGTCACCAGCTGTTCTCAACTCCCATCCAAAACAAAATTAGAGGAAAGAGGCTGGAATAGCAGCCAAAGGTACTTGGTTTAGACAGGAAGGGGACTTTCCTGTGTTTGATAGAGAAATTAGTCATCCAATGAGATTATGGAATGTCCTGTCCTGAGTCGGCATTATTCATTAAAATTAAGGATCCCAGTAAAACACTCATCCAAACAAAAAGGAATAATAGGATTTATTTTTTTAAAGATTTTATTTATTTATTTGACAGAGAGAGAGACAGCGAGAGAAGGAACACAGGCAGGGGGAGTGGGAGAGGGAGAAGCAGGCTTCCTGCCGAACAGAGAACCCAATGCGGGGCTCGATCCCAGGACCCCAGGATCAAGACTTGAGCTGAAGGCAGACGCTTAATGGCGTCCAGGTGCTCCAGGAATAATAGAATTTATTAATGAGGGGTGCCTGGGTGGCACAGTGGGTTGAGTGTCCGACTCCTGGTTTCAGCTCAAGTGGTAATCTTAAGGTCATGGGATCGAGTCCCACATGGGGCTCCACACTCAGCACAAGGTCTACTTGAGATTCTCTCTCCCTCCCCTTGCCCCTCCCACTTGTGCTCTCTCTCTCTCAAATGAATAAATAAATCTTTAAAATAAAAAGACTTTGTTAATGAAAGGATTGTAGACAAAGTCATCCCTAAGTTCCATGGCCTATGCCAGGCAGAAAGACTGTCAAGGACATGAGAGTTCTTAAACTGGTGAGTTCTGGGCCAAATGTGGCCCTCAGAAGTATTTTGTAGCTGGCACAATATGTTTTAGAACCTTTAATATGTACTCTGTATTTAAAAATTAAAACATTTTTACAAAACACTTACAGATTTCCAAGTCCTCTGAAGAACAAGAGCTAAGACTACCCTAGGTGCGTCCCGATTTGTCTGTATTCACACAGGATGGCAATCACTAGCGCTCCGATGCAGCGGCCTCTGACACTGTCAGCTCTTTCTTCCACTCCCCACCGTCTCCCCCCAGGCGGGTTTGCTCATTGGCATCACCAGTGGCTCCTCTGAGCATTTGAATCTGCATCTAGATTGACAGTGACTGATTCTCTTCTGAGGCACTGACGTGCAAACTAACCTGAAGGTGCAGGGAAGTGGCCTGCCTCTTCAGTAACTCTGTGGATAGCAGACGGGCCAGACGCTTTGTCTCCCTTTCTTCCTACCTCGTAATGTCTCCGTGCAGAATAGCTGCTGTTCGGTGGCTGGTAGGCTATCTGCATGTCACTCAGATCTTTCCAGGTGAACGAGGAGACGGGTCTGGTGTGATCCCACAGATGAGTCACGTAGCCCTGGGGTGGGGCTTTCGTAACGTTGAACACCAGCAAGGGCTTAGGGGTCTCATCCTCTTCACAGTCCAGGACGGCTGTAGTCAAGGAGGTCAGGATAAACTGATCCACTTCCAGAATAAACATGGCCATGAACGCGGCCCTTGGAATCTGATTAGGAAAGCCAGCTCTGATATAGACGGGCAACCACGCACTCTCTGACTTTTGAAGGGGAAAGAAAATACGAAGGGGAAACAATATGAATGAAGCTATCACATACATGGTTAATAGTATGTAGACGGTGTGTCTGGCAGTGACCTGAAACCTGGCTGCACATTAGAATCATTGGAGAGTTTTAAACACATACTGATGCCCAAGCTCCATCTCCACAGGTTCTAATTTAATTGTTGCAAAAAAGGGAAACTGAGGGTTGCTGGAGTGGTGGGGGGTGGGAGGGATGGGGTGGCTGGGTGATAGACATTGGGGAGGGTATGTGCTATGGTGAGCGCTGTGAATTGTGCAAGACTGTTGAATCACAGACATGTACCTCTGAAACAAATAAT
>NW_028018395.1:0-705 GCF_054177405.1 Leptonychotes weddellii
TGGCAATGTAGAGTCTCTAAGGGCAGAAATGAAAGCTGAACTGGCAGAACTTAAAAATGCTATCAATGAGATCCAATCTAATCTAAATAATCTAACAGCTAGGGTAAGTGAGGCAGAAGAACGAATTAGTTGATCTAGAAGACCAATTGATAGAAAAGAAGGAAAAAGATGAGGCCAGGAAAAAACAACTCAAAATCCATGAAAATAGAATCAGAGAAATAAGTGACACCATGAAATGTTCCAATGTCAGAATTATTGGGATCCCTGAGGCGGTAGTGAGAGAGAGAGGACTAGAAGACATATTTGAGCAAGTCGTAGCTGAGAATTTCCCTAATCTGGGGAATGAAACAAACATTCGTGTCCTAGAGGCAGAGAGGAGTCCTCCCAAGATCAAGGAAAACAGACCAACACCCTAGCATGTAACAGTAAAACTCGCAAATCTTAGAACCAAGGAAACCATCTTAAGGGCAGTTAGGGGGAAGAGATTCCTTTTGTACAGAGGGAGGAACATCAGAATAATGTCAGACCTATCCACAGAGACCTGGCCAGCCAGAAAGTCCTGGCAAGACATATTCAGGGTACTAAACAAGAAGAACATGCAGCCAAGAGTATTTTATCCAGCAAGGCTATCATTTAGAATGGATGGAGTGATGCAGAGCTTCCAAGACCAGAAGAAACTGAAAGAATATGTGACCACTAAGCCAG
>NW_028018396.1:0-705 GCF_054177405.1 Leptonychotes weddellii
TGTCTGCAGGGCCACGCAGAGACCGCGGTGTGGAACAGACAACAGCCCCGAGGGGTCCTGTTCCCGCCCAGAGCAAGTCCCAGCCAGAACTCCCAGCCTTGCCCGGCCATGAGCCCATCCCGTGAAAGCACCCAGTTAACGGGGAGGACGGCCTGTCCCGCTAGGGTGTCAGGTAAAGAAGTGGGTGCAGAAATCAGAGCAGAGGCGAGTGACCGTACGGAGGGAAGGGTGAGCCGTGCACCTGGTACTGGGCTGTTTGGTGCTGAATTCTTCCAACAGCCATAGGAGACCTCTCACACTTCTGCGAGCGCCCTGACCCACAGGACGCACACGGCAGTGAGCCGACCCCCAGCGGCCCCCAGGACAGCCCTACGCTGCCTCCCTGCGGGAGCTTCTCGACACTCTATTCCACTTCCCGGGCTACATCCCAGCTCCAAAGTGGTATTTGGAAAGCAGAAGCCCCGTGTCTCTGGGGGGGAATGGAGGAATCGCGAGTGATCTGGTACACCTGACTCATCTTCTATTAACACTGGGATCTGGGGGCTTATGAATGGCCCGAGGTAGGCGCCTGCCCCCTGCAGATGGGCGCATGGAGGCATGCCTGGCGCGCGTGCCCGCAACACTGATCCTTGCAGAGGAAACCCCACGCGGCAATCTACGGGGGGCCAGAGGAGACCAGGGAGGAATCGGGAGGGACAGGCGCTC
>NW_028018397.1:0-705 GCF_054177405.1 Leptonychotes weddellii
TCAGTTTTTCTCACTCAGCCCCAGCCTCCATTCCCAGCAGGAGCCCAGAATCAGGGAAGCTCTCCAGACCAAAGGGGAGGTGAAAGCCCCACTTTGTTCATCAGCTAGATTTGTCCTCAAGAAGTGACTGATCTTAGAATACGTACTTGGACCATTTCCAGTTGCCTCCTCCTACAGTTAGAGAAAGGGAAGCACTATGAGGATCACATCATCCTGTGCACACCGTTTGCACACATCTTTTGTTCTCTTGGTGATGTAAGCAAGCTAGGTGGGATACAGTTACTGAGTTTAGGATTAAAAAAACTGATAAAATCGCCTGCAAAAGAGGCTCCACCTTTGATAGTCAGATCTCACAAGTCCATTTGAGTCAGCAAATACAAAGTTACTTTCCACAGACAAAATTATCTCCTAGAAAAAACATTCTTTTTTTCTCTTTCAATGGAAGAAAATCAGATACAAAAATCGCTACCATACATTGTGTAACTAATTGGTGGTGAGGTTGGTTGGTTTGTTTTAATGCCCCTCTAAATATGGGTCAGTTAGTAGTATACACTCGCAGGAAACTCTCAACACCGAGGACATTGTATATATCCTCTGGAATGTACATGCTCAGTTGTTCATGGAAATAGAAATAAAACAATGGTTGTACTTCAGACACAGAAAATGACTTTACCATGGAGCCTGAGTTTCTCAGTTGTTCAAGCG
>NW_028018398.1:0-705 GCF_054177405.1 Leptonychotes weddellii
GTGTGATAGTGTGAGGGGGTATGTGTGAGAGGGAGCACGTGTGTGGATGTGAGGGGGTATGTGTGTGAGGGAATGTGTGAGAGGAAGTGTGTGTGAGTGTGAGGGAGTATGTGTGAGGGAGTGTGTGTGAGGAGGGTATGGGTGTGAGGAAGTGTGTGAGTGTGAGGGGGTATGTGTGTGAGGGAGTGTGTGTGAGTGTGAGGGGGTATGTGTGAGGCAGTGTGCGTGAGGAGGGTATGGGTGTGAGGGAGTGTGAAGAAGTGTGTGAGTGTGAGGGAATGTGTGAGAGGGGGTGTGTGTGAGAGTGTGAGGGGGTATGTGTGAGAGGGAGCACGTGTGTGGATGTGAGGGGGTATGTGTGTGAGGGAATGTGTGAGAGGGAGTGTGTGTGAGGAGGGTATGGGTGTGAGGAAGTGTGTGAGTGTGAGGGGGTATGTGTGTGAGGGAGTGTGTGAGAGGGAGTGTGTGTGAGAGTGTGAGGAGGTATGTGTGAGGGAGTGTGTGTGATCCTTCTTGGATGCTCACTCTGGTTGTCCTTCAGTGCAGACTTGAAGGTTTGTTGAAGTAACACATCCATTTCAATGCACCCTGGCGGCTGCCACCGGGACCCCTGTGAAGAAAGATCCGGCAACCGTAACGGCTGCGTCTCTTTCACAGAATTGTCTACTCATTTGAGCTGAAACGCAACTGCTGGGAAGGGAAGGC
>NW_028018399.1:0-705 GCF_054177405.1 Leptonychotes weddellii
GCCAGGGTCAGGGGAGCAGGCTGTGGATCCCCCAGGGTGGGGGCCCAAGCCAGGTCCCAGAAGAAGGAGTTATAGTGGGGACACAGTGTTCTGAACAGGGGCACATGAGCCTGAGGGCTGGTGGGAAGCAGGCCTCACTGCCCGGGGCTGTGCAGGGACTAGGTGCAGTGCTACCTGCTGAGAATGGATCTGCCAGGGTCAGGTGAGTGCAGCCCTGTCCCCTGCAAATGCTCCCACGTGGACAGCCCTCCTGTACACTGCGCAGCCCTAAAACCAGGCTTTTCTACCACAGGCAGCCCCAGGAGACCAAAGGGACAGGATAGAGTTAGTCAGCCTTTTGGGGGAAGGCCATATTTGCAAATACATTGAGTTTCCTTGTTTTTCCCATGGAGAAACTGTCACAGAGCAGGGTGCTCCTCATTTGTCCTCGAAATCTCGCAGCAGTGCACTTGTCCTGAGTGGCCACTGACAGGTGCTGGAGCAGCACAGGTCATGTGTCTGTGCCCAGGAGCTGCCAGACAAAAAAGCAAGCTGTGCTTTCTCTTCCTAGGAGTCAGAGACGTGTATACAGACATGCAACATGGTGATTGTCCCTTGTTGTAGGTACCAGCAAGACAACGTGAGACATATCGAGGTAAGAAGAGCACTGGGGAGGGTGCTGTGACCTCCAGGCTGGGCTGAGGAAGAAAAGGGAGCAGCCCGTTC
>NW_028018400.1:0-705 GCF_054177405.1 Leptonychotes weddellii
ATGAATTTTTAAAAATCTTATTGTCATCTCACAGGACGCTGACCTGAAGTCTTTCTGTTGCTAGTTTTACCTGCTTTTTCTACAGACAGTGCGATTTGAGGGACATTGAGGAAGGACTCCCCCAAATCGATCCTGCCCTAATGGTCTAATATTTGAAATCCTATCAGTAGTGATTCATTCTTTTTGGATTTTAAAATACAAGTGCCCCTTGTTGGTGGGAATGCAAGCTGGTGCAGCCACTCTGGAAAACAGCATCGAAGTTCCTCAAAAAGTTGAAAACAGAGCTACCCTACGACCCAGCAATTGTGCTACTGGGTATTTACCCCAAAGATACAAATGCAGTGATCCAAAGGGGTACGTGCACCCCGATGTTTATAGCAGCAATGTCCACAATAGCCAAACTATGGAAAGAGTCTAGATGTCCATCAACAGATGAATGTTTAAAGAAGATGTGGTATATATATAATATATATATTATTATATATATATAATACACACACACACACACACACACACAATGGAATATTATGCAGCCATCAAAAAACCGAAATCTTGCCATTTGCAACGATGTGGATGGAACTAGAGGGTATTATGCTAAGCGAAATAAGTCAATCAGAGAAAGACAAGTATCATATGATCTCACTGATATGAGGAATTTGAGAAATAAGACAGAGGACCATAAGGGAAGGGAGGAAAAAATGAAAC
>NW_028018401.1:0-705 GCF_054177405.1 Leptonychotes weddellii
AAAAGGTTATTTGCAATAGACATAGACATCAAAATAATGATGAATTTGATCAAGCAATGTAGAAAAATTATAGCACAAAGGCATGATTTCTTTCTTCCTAAAAAGTCTTGACTTCTGTATACTATGAAAAAGGTAATTTTGAGAGTAGAAATAATAATCTCCATACTGCCATATAAATAAAACAGCTCTCCTAAGAGAAGATCAAGTGACATATGGGAAATGGGGAAAAAATGAAAAAGTAACTATACATTAATGCTCATTTTTAGCTGTTCCTTTTGCTTTCTGAGTCAATTTGCTAACATATAAGACTCATCTATAAAATGATAAGTTATGCTTTTAAGTAAATATGCCAAAACCTAGTGATTTAAATGCATATTACCTTAAAATGTAATTTCAGTCAACAAATGGAAAGGCCATCTGTGTGTTTACTAAGAGGTGTCTCCTCTGCCAAATACCTACAAAACTAATTTAAGAGCCAGGTACAAAAGCTGTCACTTCAGTAACATAGTCTAAGAGATCTGAGGAGATCAACTTCATCAATTAATATGAGAAATGAACGTAATTTGCATGAGATCAGGACTATAAGCTTGAACTGTAATTTGCCTATGAAATAGCAAGAACTTGCAATGAACTTAAAAATGCCATTTGAATCAAATGCAGTGCATTTCACACATCTGCTAAAACATGCCAAGAGTCTAATGTGTT
>NW_028018402.1:0-705 GCF_054177405.1 Leptonychotes weddellii
TGCCCGGGAAGCTTGCACCACCTTTTTGGCTTTCCACAAGCCTGGACCCCGCCCCTCAGCCGAGCCCTGAGCGACAGCCGGGGCCCCGCTCCCGGGCTCAGGCAGCGCTCCTCAGCGGTGATGTCCAATGCCCGGGGAACACGGAAGCTCCGCCCACGGGCCTTTATGCGCAGGCTCTTCCGCCACCTGACGCGAGGGTGGTAGGGAGGTTTCAGGTGTTGTCATGGAGGACGCTGCAAAGCTGGGGCAGGCGGAGGAGGTCCCCGAAAACCAAAGAATTCAGCCGGCGACCGGTCGGGGAGGTACGCAGGGCGGGAGTCCGGCCGGGGAAAGAAGCCCTCACGGAGCAGCTAGTCTCCCGGGCTGCGCGGGAGGCCGAGGGCGGGCGCTCACGGGCTGTGTTCCTGGGTTTGTGTCGCAGGAGCCCTGGTGGAGCGCACCTCGACCCCCGGCGGCCTGGCCCTGGTGAGCCCCTACCACACCCACCGGGCCGGGGACCCCTTAGACCTCGTGGCGCTCGCAGAGCAGGTGCAGAAGGTGAGGAGGTGTGGCTGGGGAAGTAAATAACCGTCTTCGTTCACGTTTGGCCCTGCGTCTTAGGACTGGGACCTCACAACCACTTACTGTGGCATTTGTTTTGTCTGCATCTTACATACAACACGGGAAAACTGATTGTCCTTGACTCGAACTCTGATCTTCTGAGAC
>NW_028018403.1:0-705 GCF_054177405.1 Leptonychotes weddellii
ATCTTAAAAAAAAAAAAAAAAAGATGTAAGAGGTGAGCAGCAGGAATGTCAGGTGAAGCACAGTGGGGTCGGGAGGTGTCCAGGGAGGAGATAGCTGAGGGAACATCAAAGATAAAGAGGAGGCAGGTCAAGGCAGGGGGTATCCCAGGCACTGCAGACGGATGGAACTAGGATGTTTCTGTATTAAAGCAACAGGATGGTCTACGGCCATACCACCCTGAACGCGCCCGATCTTGTCTGATCTCGGAAGTTAAAGCAACAGGATGTGTTTGAGGTTCCAGGAAATCTGATGGAGTGGCAAACGTGTTCCCAATCTAAAGCAATGAGCAGCACTCACCCCCACACTCCTCGTCCAGATTTGCCCCCTTAGGCTCAAGGAAATTCAGCACCAAACAAAAGCCTTCCCAGAAAATTTCCAGGATAGCAGATGCACCCACGTTCACGTATCGGATGCTGCATGGTAGAGGGAAATCTCAAGGGAGGCTGTTATTTCATTTATGCTGGGAAGTTAGTTGCAATTATTCTCCAAAGAGGTAAAACCGCCTTTTGGCTCCCCTGAGTGAATCTCCATTGATACAATTTCCCCCCACGTGGGAGAGTGAAAGCCAGCAGTAAGGAATCTTATTAAGGTTGGCAGCATTTCTTTGGAATTTTTACAAGCAACAACATTAAGCATTTGACTTTTGAGTTTTTAAGAATGTTGGC
>NW_028018404.1:0-11222 GCF_054177405.1 Leptonychotes weddellii
GTGTGAGAGAGAGAGAGAGAGAGAGCACAAGCAGGGGGAGGGGCAGAGGGAGAAGCAGACTCCCCGCTGAGAGGGGAGCCCGATGTGGGCTCTATTCGGGGACCCCAGGATCATGACCTGAGCTGAAGGCAGACGCCCAACCGACTGAGCCACCCAGGTGCCCTGGAGAACTTTTGAGATAGGAGAAAATGCCATATGCGCAAGGACAGGTAGCAGGTATCCAGAGCCATGCGGATCTGCCTCAGTGTGGCTCCTGGTAGTTTTCATGGGGCATTTTGGTCTGAGAATGAGGTCAAAGAGCAAGGCATCTAGTGGGTCTGACTTTCAGGCACATGTTGGTAGCTGCCGAGGCCATAACGGGAACAGGCTGGGTTTGGGGTTTAGTAGGCCCAACACTGACACGTGTCCATCTGTCACTAGTGATGTCACCTAGTGAGGGTCGCAGTAGCCTATCTACAGGTCTGAGATACGAATGACTTAGTACTGGAGCTTTCTTTCTACATAGATTTAGATGTGTTCACACCCCCCCCCAAGTGCTTTGAGGCTAATTCCCTTATGTTAACACTTTTGAATGGTATCACACCAACACATATGATATGAATCAAGAAACACAGATGATTCCTGAGAGATTTGGTTTTCCTACTTGTGTTGGTATTTTGGAGTGCACTGGAGAAACTGGTGAACTGTTTCAAAGTGGAACTTCTTAGAGAAGATGTGATCAAGTATTTGTTCAGTGGGAAACATCGGTGGAGCTACTCGTGTGTGCCAGGCGCAGTGCCAGGCAGTCAGGATCCAAAGCTGCGAAAGGAACACCGTTCCTGCCCCTTGAGAATCCCGCCTCCTAATGAGAAACACAGGGTGGATTGGATTTCGGTTCCCACCGGCCGCCTGGACCGGCGACCTCTGTGCGGTGTATAGCCCACACCATTCTATGTGGCAGCCGAAGGGTTTGGGTGATGTCCTTTTCCTCCCGTGGGGAAGGAGTCATGAAGAATGGGAAGGCGTCCACACAGGGTCCAGCCCGGTGAGCGGTGCTGCGTGGAAGGCTCACCCTGCCTTTCTCTCTGCTCCCCACAGAGATCCCTCAGTGCGCCGGCTGCAACCAGCACATCCTGGACAAGTTCATTCTGAAGGTCCTGGACAGACACTGGCACAGCTCTTGCCTCAAGTGTGCGGACTGCCAGATGCAGCTAGCCGACAGGTGCTTCTCCAGGGCGGGGAGCGTCTACTGCAAGGAAGACTTCTTCAAGTAAGTCCGAACCCCGGGGGCCGCCTCCCTCCCTGCGCCCTGGTCTGTCTCTGCCTCTCCCCCGGCAGTAGGGAGAGTGGTCAGCTGGTGGCAGAAGGCAAGAGTCCCATTTCTGCAGGGAGGGGGGGCTGACCAAGGCGTCCCACAAATCCTGCCTCAGGGCACTTGGCTGTCTCGTTGCTGCCACTTTCACAGCGGGTGCTTGGAGGCTCATACCCCGAATCTAGAGGAGTCTCTGTGGCTGCTACAGGGCCCCAGAGGCTTCAGAGAGTTGCTCCTGGTCCGGGTCAAGCCAGGCCCTGTTAGTGTCCTCGCTTTCAGTGAAAGCATGATGAAGAAGCAGTTTCATGGGATGGTGAAGAGCCCAGACCCTAATGGGGTTTGAAGCACTTATTAGCTGTGTGCTCTCGGGCAGGTTACTTCTGTCGGCCTAAGGTTGCTTATCTATAAAGTGGGCCCAGTAATAATGGTTCCTACCTCATAACGTTGTTACGAGCTTTGAGTGAATCAGTATGCCTAAAGTCCTTAGGACAGTGCCTGACCCCTGAGTGTTAGCTTTGAAGACTGTCCTCAATTCACTCTGGGGTTGGATCCATCAGCAACAATCCTGTTGGTCACGGTGAGGGGACTTCCTAGAATTTATTTTCTGTGGCATTTAGTCTGGGACTTTTCTCCCGGAACCTGTTACCCGAGGCACTTAGGCTGGGGCCTTAGCTCACTTGGATGGACCAACTGGCAGCAGCGACGCCTAGTATGGGAGGGGGGAGCGTCCGGCAGTGACACCGAGCCCCGTGGGGGTGGCCCGTGGGCTGCGCTGAGGGGACCGGACTGCTGGGGAGGCTCATCAAAGCCTGCAAACATTTGGCACAGATGAGCAAGCCTCAGAGAGGTGGGATGCGTCCTTCGGAGGTTGTGTGTTCTGCACAAAGGGAGGGGCGGTGGGGAGAAATGCCAGTCCTGGAGACAGAGCATGTTTCTCCCTAATCCTCCCAAGGTTTAACTTCAGGGAATAAGGATTTGAGTTTCTGAGGATTCTCAAATTTCTTTCATCCAATATGAGTTGAAAAGCACATTAAAGATGAATTTGGTTTCTACTGGGGCCTCCTCTCCTCCATGGCTTGTGTTGAGAAGGCAACACTCATGGTCACCATCACACTTTGGCCAAAAATGCACCACTCTCTCCCTGTGTGTGTGTGTGACCATGTGCACGTGCACACGTGTGTGTGTGTGTGTGTGTGTGTGTGTGAGGAGGAGAAAGAGGACACAGGTGCGGGCGGGCCTGGCCTTGGGGTTGGGTCAGCGGCATTCCAGGGTCTGCGCGCCATCCTCTTCCCGTTTGTCTCCATACCGTTGGGAAGCCTCAGTGAGCTCCAGGGCCGTGGCCTTCTTGCCCACCTGGGAACCGGGTAGGTGCTGAGATGTCCCTGGCTCAGACCACTGGCTGGGGTGCGGGCAAACCCATTAGGATCACGTCACAGGACACTGTCACCAGAGAAGATCCTTTGAGCTCCTCCCTGGGGTTTGGACCTTGACTAGCTGGCTCCGGGTTTGGGAAAGGGAGGAGGTGGCAGCTCAAGTGTAGGTCTGGGTTTGGGAGAAGTAGTGAGTAAAGGGGTCCCTTTAGACCCAGAAGGGGCCCAGTGTGCAGGCTAGGGAAGGATTAGCACAGGCCTCTGAGGCATCAGCCCAAGACCAGAAGTAACAATGACAATTAGTCCCTCAGGCCAGTGCCCTGACCTCCTGCCTCTGTAGCCTCCCCGAGCCACGGCCCTCATGTGGATCCTTCCGGAGCACTGCTCGGCAGTAACCTCATGACTAAATCTCCCTCCTCCTCTAGCCCACATGCCTCCCCACCAGACCAGCATCCAACCTCACAGCTGACCCTGACCCCCAGCTCCTTCAGCAGGGCACCCTCTGCCTACAGAATATGCCAGATGCATTGTGCCATCAGAGCCTTCCTCCCTGTACCCCGGCTCCCTTCTAGTCTTACCTCAGCACTTTCTTGGGTACCCGACACCCCTTAGCCAGGTGCCCCCTTTCCTAGGCAGGCTCTGACCCAGGCTAGTTTGTCCTGCAGGGATGATGTCTGTCCTCTCGAGGTCTCCCCATCCTTCCATGGCTGTGAGTCCAGCTCTTCCGTGGGTGGGCACCCTGCCCCTTCTCTCTCCCGGGACTCAGCGTGAGTTGCCTTGTTTTTGCTCACTCCTCCTGCACCTGTTTGATCTTCCTTGCTGGCTCGAGGAAAGGTTTATTAGGCATGCATTTTTTCCATTTTTCTGTCCCTGGCATGGCATGTGCCCCTGGCCTTGCCCACAGGCTGTCCCTGGGTTTGATACAATGAAGAGTAGATCCCATAGTGAATTTACAGCGTGTTTGGTGACCAGTTCCTTCTGTCCCTCATATGCTGTTCTGTGAGTCGTGGACGCCCAGGCTGCCTGGGAAATGCATGGGCCCGTGACTTATTTATTTATTTAAAGATGTATTTATTTATTTTAGAGGTAGAGTGCAAGGGGGGAGGGGCAGAAAGAGAGGGGGAGAGAGAATCTCCAGCAGACTCCCCACTGACCACAGAGCCCCGTGTGTGCGTGGGGGGGCTCATTTCTACAACATAGAGACCATGGCCTGAGCTGAAGTCAAGAGTCGGACCCCCAACCAACGGAGCCACCCAGGCGCCCCAGGCCCATGATTTAGTCACAGTCACTCTCCTTGTCTCTGCTTCATAAAATGACCGCCCCTCAGGGTTGGAAACTTTTGTGAAGTAGGGGAGCCGGCCACAGAGTCAGTGCTGAATCTGGTCCTTTCTCTGTGATGAGGGGCTGCGTGAAGAGAAATTTAAAGCTGAGATGATTCTGCCGGCTGTTTCTGGAGGGTTGCTCAGACCTGAAGATTGGGCCGCTCTGAAGCCCCCAGGGAGGTCACTTGGCTCCCCAGGCAGTGAGGCCCCATAGAGCTCTTTGGGACTGTGGCTGTTTGGTCGAGCCCGTCACAGTCCTAGGGGAGCACACAGAGGGAGTCAGTCCTCCAGGGTCAGATTGGCTTCACCTTCCACCCCAGGGGTCTGGGAACTGCTGCCCACGTGGGGCTCAGGCTGTAACTTGGCCGCAGAGCCGGTGGTCTGCTCCTCATGACTGTTCAATAAACGTCACCAGGCACCTGCTCTCAGATGGCACAGCGGGGGACACGTGAGCAGAGAGAGCACAAGGCAGGGCTGCAGGGGCAGAGCAGTCCCGGAGCCCCAAGTCCCTCCCTTGTCCCACACGGGGCTGCAGGAGGGGAGGCAAGTGCCGTGCACTTGAATTCCCCCATCAGACCTCAGAAGGCTTTCAGCTGTGGGATTTGGAAGAGGCCTGGTCAGAGCCAGGGAGACTCTCTTCTCTTTGCTCCTTGAAGAAAAAGAAAAAAGAAAGAAAAATCCCTGACCTTTTCTGCTACGTGAGGAGCATGGACCTCACTGATCCCCTCTCTGGTGTTACATTTCAGGATCAGTATTTTAAATCTCTTTGCCCATAACAAGGGGCAGGGCCACTGCTTTGCACAACTGTAAGGGGTATCCTTTATTCTGTGTGAAGTGTTTTGAATCCAGACTGTAATGTAAAGGGTGCCCCGCTGGAGGTGGGGGGAGGTCAGCCTTCCACCAGCCTTCAGCCCACAAGATGCAGTAATCCTAGTGGCTGACAGCAGAGGGCGATGTTGATGTGTGCGCGGACAAAGAAAGAAGTATTGTTGGAAGCTTGTACTCTGTGGTTGTTGCGTTTTTCTCTTGGAGCTGGTGAATTCTATCTTGCCCAGTAACCTTGGCTGATTTTTGCTGTTGTTCGTTGGTTTTGCCTCTTGGGTCTTTGGCTGCCTTCCTCCAGAGGAAATGAAATTCTGAGACTGAGAGAAGAGGCCGTGAGTTGACTAACACCGTGGTTCCAAGGCAGTTACAATTGAATCACAAGCTGAGGGGCCAACAACTCCTTGTGTTGCATTTGCTAACCAGGACCTTTCTGGACTGTGTGTCCTGCAAGTCTCGGGTCCCCCATCAACTTGCCAAGATACCAGGGCCTGGGGAGGGCAGGAGTTTGGGAGTAGAGCTTCTGGGTCCCCCTCCTCACCGCTGACCGGGTCCTGGGAGGAGCCTGGCAGCTCCCTTACTCTGGAGCCCAGTGAACAGCACAGGTTCTCTGCTCCAGGAACTGGTTCAAGTGCTGGTTCTGTCAGCATCAGCTGGGCGCCCTTTGGCAAGTTCCTTAACATCTCTGAACGCCAGTGTCCTCGTCAGAAAAAGCGAGAATGTTGATGGCGCCTGCTCTAGCAGACCTGGACACAGGGACATCTCATAAAGGGGAGCTATTTTATGAACAGAGTGGTTTGGTGAACCCAGACGGTGCTCGGTTGAATTTCTGTCCTGTCTCAAACTAGCTGTTTGTCAGCAAACAAGTGACCAGGTCTTTCTGAACGTCACTGCCTTATCTGTTCCAAGGCGCTCATTGTAACCCGCAGAGTTGTTGCGAAACGGGAAGGAAATAGCGAGTAAACCATGTCCAGCTCGATGCTGGCTGCTTGATCAGTGTCTCTGGGTTTCTGGCCCTGACATGTGGCCACTTGACCTACAGCCCTGGAGGGCCAGGCTGTCAGGGCTCTCCCTCGGGGCTAGGCCTGTACTGACTTCTCCTGGCCTCCCACCTCCCCGCTCCCAGCCCCCAGCTCTGAGACCTTCCTGTTGAGATGACATTTAACGTCAGCAGGGGAGGGTAGTCTGGCAGAGCTGGGAGGGCACACTTCAGTGTGCTGGGGCTAAAGATGCCACGGGGATTTGCATGAAGATTTGGGAAACAAAGCAGCAATGATTACAATCTGAAAACAAACACAGCTGACAGGGTCAAAGAGAGAGCAGCCTTTAGGTAAAGCACGGCATTCTAGAACATTCCAGGCTTGCCTCACCAGGGCTGTGTGCTCGCCTGCCACAGCGGGGCTGGAGGGGAGAGTCGGAGGTGTTCTGAGAGTGACTGCCATGCCAGGGGGTTCCTGGCTAAACTTCCTGCGTCTCTGGGGGTGTCTCCCTGGCCCTGAGGCCTTCATCTACACGATGGGGGGCAGCGATGGTCACTGCTGGGGACCCAGTGGGATAGAAGGCTGCTTCAACCTTCTTGTCAGTGGGGAGCTGTGTGGGCTGCGCCCCCGCCAGGCCTGGCAGGCGGCTCCGTTCCTCACGGTGCCCCTCCCCCAGCCAGTCAATCTCCAGGCAGTGAGCGAGGCTGTCAGCCAAGGGCAGGTAAGCAGCGTCCTTGGGAGCCCGGGAGATGCTGATTTATCCCCGCAGTTCAGAACAGCCTGTTTCAGCTCCAGCACGCTCTGCGTTTGGCCAGGGTGCAGGGTGGTTTCGCTGGCTCCAGCCTGGTCTTCACTAGTGACCTTGGCCCCATCATTGCTCTGGTGACCGGGGCCTCCGTCCGTCAGCCGGGCAGATGCCCACAGGAGATCAGGTAATATGGGCGGAGGCCCATGCTCAGCCTTCCTGTGAGGCGGACTTCCCAGGGGGAGCAGGCTCTGGGGCTGAATCCAGACTCTGTGTGACCTGGGGACATTTGACCCCTGAGCCTCAGTTTCCTGCCTCTAAAGAGGGCTGGAAATAAACCTCTCTACTTTTCTGGGTTACTGAGGATTGAATCAGATGAAGGAAGTGGTTGTCATCATTATTAGGGGCTATTTTTTATTAAGGTCATGATGGTGGGTGTATGTAGGGCAGAGAGAAAGAGAGAAGGAGGTTCCTGCAGGCGGAGGCTACAAAAAGCTGCAGATGAGGCAGGGCTCCTGAGGGGGTGGGAGGCGTGGCCCGTGTCCGGTGGCAATGTCAGGTCAGGGGACTGGAACACCCGTCCGCCTGTCGCTGTGGGGGTGGTGGGGGGGGCCCCAGGAGTTCTCCCCACAGGATGCCATCCCTCCCTGTGTGGCCACAGCCTTCCCTTCCCAGAGCAGGGTGCGGAGCGGGGGGACCAGCCTGTACTTACGTGGCTGCCTCTAGCCAGCTTGTACTCTGTCGCCCCAGGGGAGAGGCCACCTCAGTTCTGGGGGTTAGTTGCTGGTCCAGTTTGGGGCCAGGTTCTTGTCAAGTCAGTGCTATCTCTGGAAACTACACACCTGCTAGCTCCCCCGTTACCTGCATGTGGATGCGCGTGTGTGTGCACACACACGCACACACGCACACGCACACACGCGCGCGCACACGCCCGCATTCTTTCTCTAGCAAAATGTGCTTAGGGAACCCACAGGGGGAGGGTCTCTTTGACGTGTGACTTCCCATAATTTCTGAATAGTTTATAGTCTAATTCCCTCGCTAAGCAAATTAAACCTTTTAAGGCAACGATCAGACGGTCCAGATAGTGTCTGTGCATGTGGACATTTGTAAGAGTCAAAACACACTGGTGGGACCAGGCCCGCCGTCATTTGCGAGGGCCTGTAATCAAGGCAGAAGCAATTACTTAGCTGAGCAGCTTCCCCGGGGACCCGAGGCTGTAGATCAGGCCGTGATGAGTCCGCGGATTATCTGTCCGCCCACCCGCCGCCCCCCCAGGCCCCGCTTCAGCTGGGCTGGCCCCCCCTGCCCGGAGCCCAGCCTGGGGCGGAGGCCTCCTGACATCTGTGGGACCTGCATCCCAGAGACTTTCTGGCCTTGGGAAATCTGTTTGGAGCCAGATGGTGGCAAATCAGCCTGGGAGTCGGATGGCATCTGGGCCATGGAAGCGGGTCCCCAAGCAAAGAGGGACGTGGGTGCCGTCGGGGAGGGACGTGTGACACTGCCTCTTCACCCCGGGAGAACCTGCACTAGCCAGCAGCGGTAGCTCTCCGTCTCTTCATTGCTGGGGCGCAGCCACCTTCCCTCTCCTTCACCTCCATCCCAGGCGTTTCGTCACGGCTCCCAGCTCACAAACGCCCTCTCCTTCTATCCCCATTGCCCGTGCTCTCTCTCGGCCCGTCACCACCCCTCTGGGCCGCAGCAAGCTTCTCCCTGGTGGGCCCCTGGAAACGCCCTGCCCAGCCCTCGCCAGCCGCGGTCCCTTCCTGCTGGTTCTCTGGCCCTGTCACCCGCGAGGGCCTGTGCGAGCCGCTGTCTGGCTCCTGGGCATCTGCCCCCGGCATTCCCGCCTGCCCAGCGTTGGGTCCTGGGCCGGGAGCGCGGTGGCAGTCCGGCGGGAGGCGTTGGCTATAGGACCTCTGTCCCTGAATGTCCCTGCCCCTGCCTGTCACAACTCCTGCCACACCACTACTGAGGTCTTGGACTCAAGAATCAGCGAGCAAGCTGTGGAGGCCACAGGAGTGCTGAGAACGTCTGTTGCACGAGAACCTTCCGGGGGCCTTGCTGGATGTGTGGACTCTGGGCCTCGAATCAGGAGTCGGGGGCGGCTCTTCTGCTTTTAAGCAGATACCCTGGGTGGCTCTTGTGCACCAGGTACTTTGGTGACAGGTGAGCGAACACCTGGGCAGAGAGGGATTAGCCCGGAGTCAGCGGATTAGGTGGCTGGAGGGTCCCCATCTGGGCAAAGGGAATGGCCTAGCTACCTGTGAGGGCCGTTGTGTGGTTTACGTGACACAGCTCACAGGAAATTGCCTGCAGACTATGTGCCCGATGCATGTTTGCCCAGATTAAGGGAGGTGGGCTGGACTCATAGAGGAGGGTCGGATCCGGATCCAATGTCCCACTGCCTCTTGGGAAGCAAATCTACCCCCAGCAGGGAAGGAGGGGAAACGTGGCTGAGGGAAAGGGGGAGTCAGGCTCTCGCCCCTTTTCTACCACTAACCGAGCTGTGTGATCTTGGACAAGTCACTACCCCCTCCCTGGGCCTCAGTTTTGTTCTGTGTTAAATGAGGGGATTGGACTAGGTCACTGATTCTAAAGCTTTTCCAGTAGCATTCATCTCAGAATAATGTTGAATGTTCATTAAGAAGAAAAGCATTGTTAGCCGCCCCCTCCCCCCCAATAAAAGGCAGAGCACCGTGGGGCCATTCCAGTGGGTCTGGGAGGTGTCCGTGTAAGTGTGTGTTGTGGGGGGCTGTGTCTCCACACCCCAAGGCTCTGACACTTTCTGGTGCCAGGACTTCTCCAAATATGGTCCCTGTCTATGTCTGGAGAAGGCTGACCATTCTTGGGCAGAGCTTCATGTGCCCGTGACATGGCTGGGCTGGTGATATATGTTGGAAATATTGGTACATACAGTAACAGTAAATATCAGCAACTTACCTGTCAAGTGTGGTGATAGATAAAAGAAATACATGGAGGGAAGTGTCAGCTAGGAAAAAAATATACAGCTTGCCGTAAATCACCACCAAGCGATTAAAGCATAAAATTAAGTTATGCAGTATTTTGTTTCCTCGGGACAGGGCACTGTGCTGTGGCAGCCCCCCTACCCCCCCAGAGGTTGGCAGGGGCCTGGGCTAGCCCCTCCCCGACTGCCTCCCGACGGCCACATAAGGAAGAGCATTGGGTTCCAATCCCGGCTTCACCGTTCATGGCTGTGTGGTCTCTGGTACATTATCTACCGTCTCTGAACTTGTTTCCTCATCTACAAATGGGGGACTGTGGGTGCTAGACTCAGGGGTGAACAAAACAGATACAGGGCCTGATGGCATGGAGCTTGCCTTCTGGAGGTGGAGAGATACAGGATACAAGAACTATGCGGTGCATCCGCTGGCGACATGGCAGGAAGTGCTGGATCGGAGGGGCAGGGCTAGTCAAGGAATGCCCCTGGAGAAGGCGACGTGTGAGGGGCGACCTGCAGAAAATGCAGACATGAGCCATGCAGGTATCTGTCGAGAGAGCATTCCAAGTTGAGGAGCGAGGGTGGCTGAGCGAGTGAGTGGGCAGAGTGGTAGGAGATGAGGCTAGATCGTCTTGGAGGGTCTTGTGGACCAGTAAAGGGACTTGGGCTTTTACCCTGAGCCAGGGGGAGCCTGGAAGGTGTCGAGCAGGAGAGTGAGGTGGGAGCACTGTGGCTGCTGTGTGGGGAGAAGTGCTGAAGCCAGGAGTGCCGTGAGTTGTGGGCGAGGCGTGACGGTGGCCTGGACTAGGGAGGCAGCGGTGCCGATGGTCAGAATTTGGGGTAGTACCAACAGGGTGTGCTGACAGACTGGGTGCAGGTGTCCAAGGCTTTCAGCCTTGGTCCCTAGAAGGATGAAATCCCCATTCTCTGATGGGGGGCAGGTTCTGGGGGAGGATCGGGAGTTTGGTTGTGGACATCCAAGTGGAGAGGCTGAGGAGGGAGTGGGATAGACCAGTCTGGAGTTAGGCGAGAGGTCTGGGCGAGAGGCTGCCAGAGGGGAGGGGCAGGACCAGGAGAGCTGTGTGAGTCCAGTGAGCGCCGTGTTCTAAGGAGGAGGGAGAGGGCCAATGCCACCGGAAGGTCAGGGAAGAAGAGACCTGACCACTGGGTCAGCAACGCTGGGGTCATGGGTGACCTTGGTGAGGATGGTTTGGGTTGATTAGTGGGTGGCACCCTGATTTGGAGTGTGTTTTCGTCAGGGTTCTCCAGAGAAACAGAACCAATGGGGTATGTGTGTAATACAAAGAGATTTATTATAAGGATTGGCTCCTGTGATTTTGGAGGCTGAGAAGCCCCGAGATCTGCAGTCAGCAAGCTGAAGGCCCAGGAAAGCTGATAATGTAAATTCCAGTCCAAAAGCCAGCACGCTAGAGAGCTAAGAAGAGCTGATGTTTCAGTTCAAGTCTAAAGGCAAGAAAAGGGCAATGTGGCAGCTCAAAGAAGTCAGGCAGGAGGACTTTCCTCTTACTCTTGGGAGAGTCAGTCTTTCTGGTCCATTCAAGCCTTCAACTGATTGGATGAGGCCCACCCACAATGGGGAGAGCAATGTGCTTTCCTCAAACTACTGATTCATATGTTAATCTCATCCAAAAACACCCTCACAGACACATTCAGAATAATGTTTGACCAAGTATCTGGGCATCCTGTGGCCCGGTCAAGTTGACGCATAACAT
>NW_028018405.1:0-705 GCF_054177405.1 Leptonychotes weddellii
TTAAGAATTCCTCATATCAGTGAGATCATATGATACATATCTTTCTCTGTTTGACTTATTTCACTCAACATAATACCCTCCAGTTCCATCCACGTCGTTGCAAATGGCAAGATCTCATTCCTTTTGATGGCTGCATAATATTCCATTGTACATATATATACTACATCTTCTTTATCCATTCATCTGTTGATGGACATCTTGGCTCTTTCCACACTTTGGCTATTGTGGACATTGCTGCTATAAACATCGGGGTGCACATACCCCTTCGGATCCTATAGGGACTCATTTTAAAAACAAAGTAGACTTCCATTCTCTAGTCCAGAACTTACAAGTTGCCACTCTGTCCTAAGAAGTAAAAAGCCAAATAAACTGAAAAATCAATTCTTATATCTGTTAGAGAAGTGAGGTCACAGGCAAACCACCACCCCAATATTGGAGAGGCAGACAATCAGATACAGAGAATCATAATTACTGGAGCAGAAACCCACAAGCCAAACCCTTCTTGGGAACCAATGCCAGGAAGGAAAACCTGAACTGTTCTTGATGAATTGCCAGAGGCTCAGTGTGTATGACTCTGAGAATTAAAGAAGTCCAAGGGGACTCAGTAAAATCCCCACATTTGTGTGATTTTAGACTTTGGAATTTTGTAAATTTTGCCTCCTCCAGTAGCTCTATCAAGTTCTCACAGTAAATATTTGATAAAAA
>NW_028018406.1:0-705 GCF_054177405.1 Leptonychotes weddellii
CGCGGGCTCTCGCCGGGCCGAGCTGCGCAGCGGCCGCCGGCTGCCAGGCAGCGGCGCGTCCGCGGGAGTCACGGGCCCGAGCCGAGCCAGGCTGTGGCCCCCAAGGCTAGGAGGGGCTCTCCCCGGCCGGGCGAGGGTCGCTCAGGGCCCTACCCCACGCTGGGCTCGGGTCCGGGCGGCGCCGGGGCAGGCACGCGGCTGGCAAGGGGCGCGAAGCGGGCGCCAACCGTGAGCCGGCGTGCGGGGCGCTGGGCCGGGAGGGGGCCTCGCCGTCCGCGGGCACGGGGACGGAGCACGGACGGAGGAGCGAGAGAGCTACGGCGGAGCGGCCGGCTCCCTACTCAGCGCGGCCTCGCCGGCGACCGCCCTCCAGAACAGTCGGGCTGCAGGGCGCCTCCGCCCGACGTCACACCTCCCCTTCCCCCAGTCACCAGGCGGCTCCTGACGTCATTACCTGGACGCCCTCCTGGGTGCCCTACCGGCCGCACGAGCGCCCGCGCCGGCCCTTCCTCGCGGGAACCCCGCCCCACCTCCCGGGGCAGAGGGGAGCAACTGGGGGTGGGGCAGGGACTTGCCCGAGCGAAAATTAACAAGAAGTTTCGTTTAGAACGGAGTCTGGAGGCGGCGGGGGGGGGCACTCCCGGTCAACCGCAGACCCAACAGGAAGACAGGCACCTTGCACCTGGATATTACCTTAGCTACCAC
>NW_028018407.1:0-705 GCF_054177405.1 Leptonychotes weddellii
CACGTTCTCCAGGAACACCTTGAGCACCCCGCGGGTCTCCTCGTAGATGAGGCCGGAGATGCGCTTGACGCCGCCGCGCCGGGCCAGCCGCCGGATGGCGGGCTTGGTGATGCCCTGGATGTTGTCGCGCAGCACCTTGCGGTGGCGCTTGGCGCCGCCCTTGCCCAGGCCCTTCCCGCCCTTGCCGCGGCCGGACATGGCTGCAAGACAAACACGACTTGGGGCCTCCGAGGTAGCAACTTATATAGTACTTTGTCGGACCTGTTTGGGAACACCGCAGGCCCGCTGTATCCGCTCAGGGAGGTCCCGAGCCAGAGCCCGGCCCACGTTTCAGGGACCAATGCGAAGGGCGGTGCTTCAACTCGGTTAAACTGGACGCCTCCTGGAAAGTTCGGGCGGCGCTTTGCGCCTGCCCCCCGCGGGGGCGTGTGGCGTTTCTGGGCCAAGCCTGCGGGCTCTCCGTCGCTGAGCTTTGCTGCCGTCGTGACTTGTAGCTGCCGGCATCGAGTGGCCCCTCTCCGGAGTCGGGGTCGCAGTCCCCGGGGCGTTTGTGCAGCCGTCTCGCGCGCAGCGACCTCCGTCAGGTCGGTGACCGCTGCGGTCAATGCCGCCCGGTCACGGCGTCGAGGTGCGGTTAACCTCACCTGTCTTCAGTTTGCTTCTCCATCCTTTACATTTCACTCGCTCTGTCTTTCCCTTTTTTCC
>NW_028018408.1:0-705 GCF_054177405.1 Leptonychotes weddellii
TGTCATCAAAAAGAGAAGAGCTATCCAGCGTTGGTGAGAATGTAAATTGGTGCAGCCACTACGGAAAACAATAGAGAGATTCCTTTAAAAATTAAAAATAGAACTACCATATGACCCAGCAATCCCACTTGTGGGTATATATTCAAAGGAAATGAATACAGGAGCTCGAAGAGATATCTGCACATGATATCACTCATGTGTGGAATCTAAAAAGCCAAACTCAGAGAGACAGCAGAAGGGTGATTTCCAGGGACTGGGGGATGGGGAAAATGGGGAGATGGTGGTCAAAGGACACAAACTTCAAGTTCTGGGGCTCTAATGCACAGGGTGGTGATTAGTTGATAATACAGTATTGTATACTTGAAAGTTGCCAAGAGAGTCGATCTTAAATGTTCTCACCACAAAAAGGAAACAGTGATCCTGTGACGTGATGGAGGTGTTAGCTTAACACTATGGTGGAAATCATCTTGTAAGAACAGGTGTACCTGATCAGCACTTCCACACCTTGAAATTAACAACATTTTAAGTGGCAATTCTATCCCAATAAAACTGGAAAAAAAATTAAAAATAAACAAAACCTATTCTTACAGCTTATGGTGTATAAGGCTAGAGAAGAGGGGCTTGGGAGCTCTACAGAGATAAAGAGATCTAAGCTCTGCTTTGCTTCCTGTTAGCTGTGTGACCCAGTACTGCCAGTCAGAAAAT
>NW_028018409.1:0-705 GCF_054177405.1 Leptonychotes weddellii
GTTGATAGAAGCTGAGGTTTACTGGCTGGAAGAAAGCATGAGGGATTTTCTGTGATGTTGAAGATGTTTGGTTTCTTGGTTTGTATGGTGGGAACATGAGTGTTTTCATTTTTTTAATAGAAAAATATCAAGTGATATACTTAAGAGGTCATTAAAATATTCACCATAAATTGATAGCCATAAGTAAACAGTATTTTGGGAAGATTGTACACAATTTCTTCTCTCCTTTTTACTTTTCTGTTTTTTTCCAAATTGTGTATAATAAATATATAGTAATTAATAATGTTAAAGAGAGGTAGAAACTATGGAAAAAAAAAAGATGAACAGATTAAACCTACTAGCCAATCAAGTCCTAGTAAACCTAAAGTTATGCAAAGTTAACTATAGAACAAACTATTCCTGTGAGCTAGCACAGAATTATACAGCTAGATGTGGTTGCAAAGGAGGGCAAGAGAGAGAGAGGAGCACATGAGAGTCTGCATAAGGAGAACCATTGGCTTGGAAAATGAGAGGGGCTGAATTTTGTGAATTCTAGCAACAAGCAGGGCTTAAAGCCTAGAGTTTTTTTTTTTTTTAAAGATTTTATTTATTTATTTATTAGAGAGCGAGCGAGAGAGAAACAGCATGAGAGAGGGGAAGGTCAGAGGGAGAAACAGGCTCCCCGCCGAGCCGGGAGCCCGATGTGGGGCTCGATCCCAGGACTCC
>NW_028018410.1:0-705 GCF_054177405.1 Leptonychotes weddellii
TGGAGTGTGTTGGAGAAGCAGGATGACAGGAAAACAAGATGGAACCAGAAAACCAATGAGATCATCCACTAATGTTTGGTGCTGGTTTTTCCTTCTTGTGGGTGCCAGTCTTTTTTTCTTTTTCTCTTCTCACTTGGGACCAAATTACGCTTTCAAAAGCTAGTCATTTTTTATGGACTGATTGAATGACTTCATTCTTGAAAGAACTTTCTGCCAACTGCCTTTAATTGCTTTTTTCCCCTTTAAATCAAAGGTGCTTATATTCAGTCCTGGATCTGCTCCAAATTAAGTGATTATACGTTGTTGCCTCGATCCTCGCCTCTAATTTCCTCCAAGTAAATGGACTATTCACATCCCTGCCTAAAAGTAACGACCCATTCATAGAGGGAGCACCTGCCAGGGAGGGTGATTGGCTTCCCGGGAAGAGGTGAATTTGCACAGGTAGGAAACTCCCTCAGAATTCTTATAAAAAGGACCAAACTGAAAGGCAGAAAAGGGTAAGGGGAACAGTGGGTTGCCAGGATGATAAATTAAGAAGCATTGTGGCCATAATCAGGTTGCTTTTCTCTTGGGATTCGATTCACTAGAACGTGGGGCGAGATGGTCTGAGCGCTCATCCTTTGTACAGCAGGAGGCGTCAGGGGACACCGGGTGACACCACTGAGGAGGGCAGTCCTGGGGGAGGCACGGCTCCAGCACAGACAC
>NW_028018411.1:0-705 GCF_054177405.1 Leptonychotes weddellii
CAGATGGGTTCACTGGTGAATTCTATAACACAGTTAAGGAAGAAATTATACCAATTCTCTACAATCTCTTCTAGAGGATAGAAGCAGAGGGAATATTTCCTAACTCATTCTGTGAGGCCAGCATTACCTTAATACCAAAACCAGACAAAGATAGTATAAGAAAAAAAAAAAACAACAAAAAAACTACAGGCCAATTTCTTTCATGAATATTGATGCAAAATATCTCAACAAAATACTGACAAATCACAATCAAAAAAGTATATAAAAATTAAACGCCACAAATTATTGGGATTTATCCCAGGTATGCAAGGCTGGTTCAGCAATCAAAATCAATGTAATCCAACACATCAACAAACTAAAAAAGAAAAATTGCATGGTCATATCAATAGATGCAGAAAAAGCATTTGACAAAATTCAACACCTATTCACATAAAAATTCTGGTAAACTAGGAATAGAGGGGAACTTTCTCAATTTGATAAAGACTATCAACAAAACTCTACAGTTAACATAGTGCTTAATGTTGAGAAACTCAAAGCTTTCCCACTAAGGTCAGGTACAATGCAAGAATGTCCACTCTCACTACTCTTTCTTTCTTTTCTTTTTTTTTTTTTTTTGAGATTCATTTTTTTTTTTTATTCTTATGTTAATCCCCATACATTACATCATTAGTTCTAGATGAAGTGTTCCATGATTCATTGCTCGTG
>NW_028018412.1:0-705 GCF_054177405.1 Leptonychotes weddellii
TTTTACTTTACATAGTTCACCCATCAGTTTTTAGTTTGGAGTATTTTTTAGCCCTTAAAAAAGTAATTTCTTATTCTACAGTCTGTTAAATTTTCGCTAATAGTATCATTTCTACTTTCAAAATTTAATTTTTTATTTTATATTTTATACTAAATATTTTTCTTTTTTTTTTTAAAGATTTTATTTATTTATTTGAGAGAGAGAGAGTGAGAGAGAGACAGCATGAAAGGGGGGGGAGGATCAGAGGGAGAAGCAGACTCCCCACTGAGCGGGAAGTCCCACATAGGGCTCCATCCTGGAACTCCAGGATCATGACCTGAGCAGAAGGCAGAGGCTCAACCCTGGGCCACCCAGGGGCCCCGTATTTTATATTAAATATTTAATTGATTGTAATTTGTGACTAGCATAGTGAGGACACCAACGTAAGGGTTTTCAAGAACTATCTTTAATTTTAATACCTTACAAATATTTCCTCTCTTTTCTCCAATCCACTCTCCCTACATTAGTTCTTTCTGATATCATTTCTCATTGTTAACTTGCTAACTGCTCTCTTGCAGCTCTGTTTGCACACGTGTTCATTTTTCACACTGTCAAAAGTATCAACTTCTAAAAAAAGCATACCAGATCATTGAAGTCCTCAGCAAAAATGCAACATCACCATTGGTTCTCCATCAGCTAAAGAATCAATATCTGAAAGTGCAAAGC
>NW_028018413.1:0-705 GCF_054177405.1 Leptonychotes weddellii
TGGAACATTCTGATTGCTGGGCCTGTAGGGGATGGATCCATGCTGGCTGAAGATCGTGGCTGCTAAGCAGCCTAGACAGATGGCAGGAACGAGTGCTGCCCCTGTGCCCAGGCCAAGAGCTGGGGGCCTGGCAGGTCCAGCCCAGAAGCAGAGAGGCCCAGGCCATCTGCTCCCCAGGAAGCTCTCTACTTCAGCGGTGGCAGAAGTGGACACAGAGGGAGGGGGCGGGATGGGGGAACAGAGAGCTAGGCGGGTGACAGCGCAGCGCTCCGCGCGCGAGAGTGGCCCGAGCACGGGCCACGCACTCAGGACGCTCAACTGTCCAAGCAAGTCACTGTCTAAAGGGCAGGGAGTGAAGGGAGACCTGGGAATCGGGTGGGGGAATGACTCACTCAAACAGTGAGGCAAGAAGCAAGCCGACTGTGCCTCAAAAAGTTAAACAAAGTCACCATAGCTACACTTCCACCCCTAGTGTTCACCCAAGAGGACCGAAAACGTGCGCACATAGGACTTAGAAATGTTCACAGCATCAGTGCCCATCACGCCTAGAAAAGGGAAACAACCTTCAGGTCCTGATGCCAATTCTGATGTGTTTTTTTCCTGATAGCAGCTGGGGTGTCCTACAATTCAACTCAATTCTGACCACCTACCTGGGGGTAGCGGCGGATCCCACAGGTTGAGGGCTCAGTCCTACAAGACTGCCCC
>NW_028018414.1:0-705 GCF_054177405.1 Leptonychotes weddellii
GGACCCAGGCCCCCGCGGGAGGGGCCGCCCCTCCTTGATGCCGTCAGGGGTGGGCCGCTCGCTCTGGGGTCTGGAGCTGTGCCGGCCCCCTTCGTGGCCCCTGCTGGGCACGGATGGGTCACTGCAAAGTGGCCGCAGCCAGCCAGCCTTGGCCAGGGGAGCCTCCGCCACTGACCCCATGCCAGGACTTGGTCACCGCGGCAGCACTGACGACAGGCAGCTCGGGGGCCCGTCACCAGCGCCCCTGCTCATGTGCTTGCTCCCTTCCGGGACCCGGGAGCGGCCCCCACAGGGGGGACCATCACCTACGGGAGGCAGCACGGCTCCGAGTCTGCCGGGACCCTCTTGCTGAGGGCCCCAGAGCCTCCTGCCAGGGACAGCAGACGTGGTCAACGTGCACGCGTCCTAGGGCAGAGCGGCTTTCCTGAGCCAGGACCGCCTGCGGGGCCCGCTCGGGGGGGTCGGCCTGAGAGACCCCCGGAGAACGGTGCTGGCCTCCGAAGGAACTTACCAAGCTCGTGCATCCTGGGTTTTGGCACTGGTAACAGCGGTTTATATTTAGCGGGGGTTTATCTGGTCCTCTAAACTGAGTCCACAGGGGCCACTTGAGGCTGGTGCACTGCTCCTCAGAGTCTGAGGAGTCTCATCTGACACTCAGGTGCCACCTAGGTTTCTCATCTGCCATTCTTAGCCTCGGCTTCAATC
>NW_028018415.1:0-11219 GCF_054177405.1 Leptonychotes weddellii
TTTGGCAATGTTTCTAGGAAGAAGTTGCTACAGCTGAGGTCAAAGAGGTTGCTGCCTGTGTTCTCCTTTAGGATTTTGATGGACTCCTGCCTCACATTGAGGTCTTTCAACCACTTGGAGTCTATTTTTGTGTGTGGTGTAAGGAAATGGTCCAGTTTCATTCTTCTGCATGTGGCTGTCCAGTTTTCCCAACACCATTTGTTGAAGAGACTGTCTTTTTTCCATTGGACATTCTTTCCTGCTTTGTCAAAGATGAGTTGACCATAGAGTTGAGGATCCATTTCTGGGCTCTCTATTCTGTTCCATTGATCTATGTGGATGCAAAAATTCCTTATTGAGTTTCTGTCTGGATGATCTATCCATTGATATAAGTGGAGTGTTAAAGTCCCCGACTATTATTGTATTGTCATCAATTTCTTTCTTTGTAATCTGTTAATATTTGATTTATGTATTTAGGTGCTCCAGTGTTGGGTGTGTAAATATTTATAATTGTAATTTCCTCTTGTTGGATTGATCCTTTTACCATTATGTAATGCCCTTCTTTGTCTCTTGTTACAGTCTGTTTTAAAGTCTATTTTGGGGGCACCTGGGTGGCTTAGTTGGTTAAGCGACTGACTTTGCCTCAAGTCATGACCTCAGGGTTCTGGGATCAAGCCCTGTGTTTCAGTTTCCCTGCTCAGTGGGGAGCCTGCTTCTCCCTTTCTTTCTGCCTGCCACTCTCCCTGATTAAAAAAAAAAAAAAGTCTATTTTGTCTGATATAAGTAATCTACCCTGGCTTTTTAAATTTTCACTTCCATTTGCATGGTGAATGTTTTCCTATCTTTTCACTTTCAGTCTATATGCATCTTTAGGTCTGTGGTGAGTCTCTTGTAGGCGGCACATAGATGAGTCTTCCCTTTTTTTTTTTTTTTTAAACCCACTCTACCACTCTATGTCTTTTGATTGGAACATTTAGGCCATTTGCTTTTAAGGTAATTATTGATAGGTGTGTATTTATTTACATTTAAAAAATCTGTTTTCTGGTTATTTTTGTAGATCTCCTTTTTTTCCCTTCTTCTCTTGCTCTCTTTCTTTGTGATCATTGAATATAGTGTTTTGTTTGGATTTCTTTCTCTTTATTTTTTGTGTATCTATCATAGGTTTTGGGTTTGTGGTCACTATGAAGTTCATACATAACATCTTTAGTAAATAACAATACATATTAATTTGGTGGTATTTAAGTTCAAACATGTTCTTAAAAAAAAAAAACCCAGAAAATCAAAATAAAGATTCTTTCTTTTTCTTTTTCCCCCTTCTCTTCCCTTTTTACTCCCTTCTCCACATTTTATGTATATGTTGTCATATTTTGCATATTTTTATTTATATTTTTCTTATGTCTAATTATGATCATTTCTTTTCCACTTAAAGTAGTCCCCTTAACATTTCTTGTAAGGTTGGTTTAGTGGTGATAAACTCCTTTATCTTTTATTTGTCTCAGAAACTCTTTTTTCTTCAAATCTGAATTATAACTTTGCCAGGTAAAGTTTTCTTAGTTGTAAATTTTTTCCTATCAGCCCTTTGAATATATCATGCCTTTCCTGTCTGGCTTGCAAAGTTTCTGCTGAAGAAATCAGATGATAGCCTTATAAGTTTACCTTTGTAGGTAACTTTTTGTTTTTCACTTGTTGCTTTTAAGATTTTCTTTTTGACATTTTAATTATTATATGTCATGGTATGGGTTCATCTTGTTTGGAACTCTCTGTGAATCTTGGACTTGGATGTCTACTTCCCTCCCTAGATTAGGGAAGTTTTCAGTTATTACTTCTTCAAATAAGTTTTCTGCACCTTTATCTCCCTCTTCTTCTGGGACCCTATAATGCAAATGTTTGCTCATTTTATGTTGTCCAAGAGAATTCTTAATCCACATTCTTTTTTAAAAATCATTTCTCTTTTTGCTATTCAGCCCGTGTGCTCTCCATTACCCTGTCTTCCAGATTGCTGATATGTTCTGCATTGTCTAATCTACTGTTGGTTCCCTCTAGTGTGTTTTTATTTCAGTTATTGTATTATTCAATTCTGATTGGTTTTTAATATTTGCTATCTCTTTATTGAAGGACTCATTGATTTCTTTCATTCTTTTTTTCTGGGCCGGTGAGTATCTTCATGATCATTACTTTAAATTCTTTTTTTTTTTTTTTTAAAGATTTTTTTTTTTTATTTGAGAGAGAGAATGAGAGAGAGAGAGCACATGAGAGGGGGGAGGGTCAGAGGGAGAAGCAGACTCCCTGCTGAGCAGGGAGCCCGATGCGGGACTCGATCCCGGGACTCCAGGATCATGACCTGAGCCAAAGGCAGTCGCTTAACCAACTGAGCCACCCAGGCGCCCCTACTTTAAATTCTTTATCAGGCATATTGCTTATCTTTTCATTTAGTTCTTTTTCTGAGGTTTCTTCTTGTTCTTTCTTTTGGAGCATATTCCTCTGTCTCCCCATTTTGCTTGACTTTCTGTGTTTGTTTCTGTGGATTAAGCAAAATGGCTACTTCTAATGTTGAAGGAGTGGTCTTGTGTGTGGTGTCCCTTATGCAAACTATGTGTGCTTGGTAACTTTTGCTGGCTTGCTAGAGCTGTGGCTGTATGTGCTGGTTACTGTTAAAGTATATGGCATAACTACATCTCTCTTGCTGTTCTCTTGCCATTCTCTCTATTTTTGGCTGCTCAGTAGCTGTTGGGTCACCACTCAGTTCTTCAGGATGAATTATCCTATTAATAGGTGTAATCTGGTGTGTTCTGTGGAGGACATGAGTTCAGAGTCTTCCTATGTTCCCATCTTGAACCAGAACCAGGAAGTAAGATATTTAAACCTGATAGACAACTGGATAGGAAAATTGAACAGAAAAGGATTCCCAGAAGTAGATCTACACATATGTGGACTCTTGACATTGGAGAATGTAGCACTGAAAATCTTTGATCACTGCATTGTGGTAACAAGGGTTATGTGCTAATTCCACAGAGAAAAATGGCCATGCATATGGAATACATTAGGAGAGTCAATGGGTACACTTCTTGCGGTGATTTTTTTTTTTTTTAAGAAAGAGAGCATGGAGAGGGGCAGAAGAAGAGGGAGAGAGAGAATCTTAAGCAGGCTCCACTCCCAGTCTAGAGCCCCATGCAAAGCTTAATCTTACAACCCTAAGATCATGACCTGAGCTGAAATCAAGAGTTGGATGTTTAAAAAAAAAAAAAAGTTGGACGCTTAACCAACTGAGTCACACAGGCACCTCTAATTTTCATTTCTATTTTAATTTGTATATTTGCACACTTTATATACCAACAGTTCCAACTTATTATACATGGCATGGAGAATTCCTTTTAATACATACCTAAAGATATGGCCAAATTGTTACATAGCATAGTATTTTCAAAATTACCAAAAACTGGAAATATCTCAAATGTCCATCAGTGGTAAAACAGACAACTGATTTGTGGTACATAAATTACATATAGACACATAAAGATGAATTTCATAAACATAATGCTGAGTACAAATTTTTAAAAATAGTTTATTATATAAGAGTACATATGGTATAAATATATTTATATAAAATTTAAAAATTAAAAAAGTTGGTAAAAGTAAATAAAATATATTTTAGGGATATTCTTATGTCTGGTAAAACTATATAAATAATACAAATTTGGGATGGTGGCTATATCTGAGAGGGAGAGAAATAGGAGGGGTACATAGGATTCTTCTGAGGTATTAATTTTCTCTCCTTTAACCTAGATGATGATTTGGTTTATTATATTACTATTTTTAAAAATACTGACCATGCATGCTAAATGTATTCTTTTGAATGCTTGCATTATTTCTCACTCTTAGGCCTGGTTTTTCTGTATAAATTTCCCATTTGTTTTGCTTTTAATGTGAGCAGCTAATACTGTATTCATTCATTCAGAATCTGTAGGTACTAGGTCCACAGAACAAAGAAACAGTGGCTAATGTCTGTCTAAAGGAAGGATGTTAGTGTATGTATGAAAACCTTTTCATTTATGGTGCCGACATGAAGCAATAGAACCTGTTATTTAAGGACACTTGAATTTGGTTAAGGGATCTTTACCTTGGGCAAATAAATAAAATTGAATTTTTGGGGGGAGTGGATCCATGACAATGCAAGAAGGCTTGAAGACATTGTGTGCCTCTGATCTTCAAGAGAAGTAGCTTTATGTCTTTCAATCACTCAGAGAAAATATTATATAGGTATTAAAACAGCCTTGAAGGAGAACAAGAAGCAGGTGTTAAAAGATGTTTATATAGAAGTCCATCCACCCTTATATCTTGGTCATGCTGGAAGTTTGAGCTGACTTCATATAATGGGCTCTAGCCCAAGGGTTTTCTGAATTTGTTTTTATGTTTTATTTTGTTCATTTGCTTATTTTTTGCTTGTTTCTATTTTTCTAATACTGCTGATAGTCAAGCTAATTTTTTATATTTCTCCAGAAATCTTTATGAATCCTTGTTCCTCTTTATTCAGGTCAAGATGCCTAAAATTAAGGAGTCATAATCCTTTATAGGTCCTGGCCATACTTAAATCCTGATAGAGAATGATATCAAATCTATGGCATTTAGTTTATTCTCATCAAATAAATTATGATTATATAATTCTATCTGGTAACCAAAATAGCTCATGTGTTGCTGTTCCCTCATCCCAGACATCCACATCTCCTCTCATCAATGCTTAATTCAGTATCAGGGAGGAGCTTCTCAACTAGCAAAGAGACTTTTACTTTATTGCATAGTATAGCAAAAAAAAAAAAAAAAAAAAAAAAAAAAGGACTTTGGGATTGAAGATCCAGTTCTATTGTCACTTCTTATTAAATTTATGAACAAATCATACCTCTTACCAAGCTTCAAAGACATACATAACTCAGCTAAATTGGAGACTAAGGGTCTTCCAGGTCATATAACTATTTGCCAGACTGTGGTCAAAAGGCATGACTAGACATGACCTGAATACCATCAGGAGACACCAAGATCCCAAAGAGAGTGATCCTGAAAGCTACAGTGTAAAAATGAAACCAACAGCTGAGAATTAGTAGACTAGCCTAGATATAGGGAGCCATGCATATAGTGAGGTTTAGAGCAGAGTTCAAACTCATTCTACCAAATGGCATCTTTCTTGCTTAGGTCTGTTAGAAGTGTGTCATCCACTCAGGTCCTAAAGCATTTTTGCCTTTGGAATTTTAAAGACTTCAACTGGACACTGAAATTAAACAGGTTGAGTTGGAATAGATTTGCTTTTACAGTCCTTCTTACTCAGGCATTCTGTGATACACAAATGACTTTTACTAAAAATCTGTGCACACCTGGATAAGCACATTGCAAATCCTGATTGCTTATGGGGGAAAAAAAAAAAACAACTTCTGGATGAGTTCATGAAAGGACAGATCAATTTTGTTGGGAAAATTCAATCTTCCCTACTGAGCATTGAAAAATCTTATTATTGATATCTTCAATATTCTGGAGACTAGGAGGCAAGGATATAATTTTTACCTCTTATATTCATGGCCTTGAGACAATTTCTTTATTTCCTCTAAACTTCTGTTTTCTCCTGTGTAGAAAATGTGTTATTTCTCTTTCATAGGTGTTTTGTATAAGTCAATTATTGAATGTATAATGTCTATTAAAATTCCTGGCAAATTATAAATGTCCTTTAAAAGAGATTATTTTATCATCATTATCATTATTATTCCAAGTAATAGTCATTTCATAAATCTATCAATTGGCAGACATTTTTTTCTTTTGATGCATAAAAGGTATTGCCCTGGATACTGGGGATAGCAGGAGAAAAATTTTGCACAAAGTCTGTACCTCAGTTAGCTTGTGATCTAACTGGGGTAACATATCACACAGACATGTATAAGTAGAGCTTCAGGTAGTAGAAGCCAGAAGAATAGCATAGAAAGTCAAGTTCAACCTATTTTATTTTATTTTTTTTTAAAGATTTTATTTATTTATTCATGAGAGACAGAGACTGAGCAGGGAGCCTGATGTGGGACTTAATCCCAGGACCCCAGGATCATGACCTGAGCCAAAGGCAGATGTTTAACCATCTGAGCCAACCAGGCACCCAAGTTCAAACTATTTTAATCATATTGGGCAACAGGGTTGGAGAGAATTCCTTAAAGACTAGCTCTTACATGAGATAGGCCCTGAGGTCTTGAGTTCACTGGCAGATGAGGCTATTTTTTAAGGGATGTTGGCATATGTGGGTGGAGAGACAATGGGGACACATGTAATACCATCCTCTGTCATTGTTTTTTTGTGTTCATTAATTTGGCAGATACCATGCTTTATAAGCTAGGTATTTCTTGTCACATAATAAGAAACATATATTTGGCCATCTTTGTCCCTAGTTCTGATTTCTGGTGCACATCTCCTGAAACCTTTAGAACATCTGGAGTAGTGAAAGTGTCTTTTGTATGCTAATGAGATGACTGGTGGCTGGGACCCTTATATAGCTTTAGGGTGGGCTCTGTCACCAGAAAGACTAAGGCATGGTTAGATGATTGAAATTTTCAGCCAACCCCCAGACCTCTAGGTGGGGAGAGGGACTAGAGGTTGAGTCAAATCACCAATAGACTATAATTTCATTAGTGATGTCTGCATAATGAAATCTCTATTAAAGCTCCTAAAGGACAGAGTTCTGAGAGCTTCTGGGTTGGTGAACACATTGAGGTACTGAGAGGATGGTGTATGGAGCGCTGCTAACTCCCCTCCCCATACCTTGCTCTATGTATCTTTTCCATTTGACTGTTATATATGGAATTGTATTATTTATAATAATAATACTAAATAAAGTACTTTTCTGAGTTGTGTGAATTGTTCTCTCAAATTATCAAACCTGAAGAGAGGATTTGGGAACCCTTCCTTAAACTTGTAACTGGCTAGTCAGAAGAATAGGGAAGAAGAACACCTGGGACCTATAACTGGCATCTGCAGTGGGGGAGTCCCATGGGAGAGAGCTCTTTTAACTTGTGGAATCTGATGCTGACTCCAGGTGTGTAACGTCAGAATTGAATTGAATTGTAGGAAACCCAGCTGGTGTCTGGAGAGTTGAAGAATTGGTTGTTGGTGTCAGAAAACAGTGCAGACTACTCTGTTCATTCATTTGGCAGATACTGTACTTTTTAAATTGTATTATTTTCCTAGTGGAAAAGACATTTATAGCAGTAGCTCCCAGATAAAGATGTGTCTCAGTATAATTTCAGCCACAGTTGGAGAGAACCAACCTCATAGAAGGTTGGATTATGGGATCTGTGTGCCTGATTAAAAAGGTGTTCCAACAGATCCAGAGAAAGCTTCCCCTGAGTAGAACCCAGGCCAGAAGTGAGGAAGAATCTGAAAGTGGCTTGACTGCAAAGCACACTGTGGCAACAAAGCTAACAACTTCATTCTGTGAAATGTACCTAGCCTGAAAATTGAACTATCTCTTCAGCATGGGATCATATTTTAACAGCCAAGGGACTTCAAACTAATATTTGTGAAAAAGCCTCAGGAAATAGGCCATGCTATCTGGTCGGTGGCATGCAACTGATCCTTGCATGCTGGCTAGGACGTATGAATCTGAAGATGAACATTGTTTCTGATCTTGGCCATATCTATTTCATGACTTAGGCAGCTGGATGCTGCCTGTCATGCTAGCAGAAAAATTACACATATATACTTTTTCCAGAGCTTTGTCAATAGATATGTATTACCTGAAAGAAAGAAGAGAGGTGTCCATGCTAGCAGAGGGATGGGAGGAGGCAAGGAGGGAGAGATGGAGCCAGGGAACAAAAAAAGGAGGAGGAGAAGAGCTTTGGGAGATAACACATTTATTCCAAAAACAATTTACTCAGCCAGTCATTTTCAGTATTCTTCTTGCTATTACTGAGGCAGAGGAAGAAATATGATGCTGGAAGAGAAGACTCTTTATCTCTCTCCCTCAGCCAAACCTTCTGCTGACAGACTGCCCAAGAACCATTTTTCTCTCACAACGGTCTGTGACAGTTTATGTGGATGACCACAGGGTTGAGTGATTAAGCAGAGGAAATGGGCAGAAGATCTCCCACCATTGCCTATGTCTCTGTCCCCTAACATACCTGCTGGCATTATCAGATAACAAGGGGAAGGTCAGGGCTCCCCTGACACACTGTGATGCAGTTTCCATAGAAGGCAATTATGCTCAGGGATGGCTGGGCTCCACAGCCACCATTATGGAGGTTTGGTGGGTATCATCATTATTAGTATTATCTTCACGTGGGCTCTGCCCTCTGAGGATTCCATATGCTATACAAGCATATTTAAAATAAGCATCCTGCTCTTGCTTATAAATTCAGGACTGTGTTTTGTAGCACATAGCAGATGAGTGTTGGGCTGATTTTGTTTTAGAAAAACAAATGTGGAATCAGAAGTTGAGGTTCAGGTCTAAGACACAAGGCCCCTATATCAGATTCTCTAGTCTATCCGCCATTGACTCAGCAAGGATCTATCTTATGTAAAAATCTTCTATCCATGGTTTGTGTAGTAGCTTCTTAAGGACCCTACTCTCCAAGCTACAAAGAAATATACCATGCCCTCCACTCAGCTTATCTTCTCAATCAAAAGCTTGTCTCTCTTAATGAATTTTCCAATGATCCAAAATCTTGTGTCTCCATTCCATTCACTTATGGATGTGATTTAAAAAACAAAAACAAAAACAGAACCCCAAAAAACCTTGTATCATCTTTCTCAGTCATTTTGGAGGATAAAGTGTGGAACACAGGAATACTATTTTCCAGAATAGTATAGGAGTCATGTGAATAAAGAGAAATATGACAAGTGTGAATTGTTACTTGTGTTATGTCAGTTTTGAAAGTGATTAGCAAATTTTGGGTGACAATAATGTTTGAGAGTAATGCTCTTTTAATCATTCTCCACAAATAGAGTATCAGCATGAAGTGGTGGATAGGGCTGGGGGAGTTCAGGACCAGTGAACAAACATTTCACTTCCACTTTGATAGTTGACATTCTACTTTTTAAAATTTTTTGATCTTGCATATACTATTTTATATTTAAAAAAAGATCAAGAGAATGAAAAGAGAAGCCATAGATGGGGGAAAATACTTTCAAAAGATACACCTGATAAAGGACTATTATCCAAAATATACAAAGAACTTTTTAAAAATCAATAATAAGAACACAGATAACACAATAAATGGACTAAAGAGACTTAAAATATATTTCACCAAAGATATACAGGTGGCAGATGAACATGGGAAAAGATGCTCCACATCATATGTCAGTAGAGAAATGCAAATTAAAACAATGAGATACCATTGCACACCTATTAGAATGGCTAAACTCCAGAACACTGACAATACCAAATGCTGACAAGGATGTGGAACAACAGGAACTCTCATTCACCACTAGTGGGAATGCAAAATGGTACAACCACTTTCAAAGACAGTTTGGTGGTTCCTTACAAAACTAAATGTAGTCTTACCGTAGTATTCACCAGTTGTGCTCATTGGTATTGCCCAAAGCAGTTGAAAACTCATTATCTACACAAAAACCTACACATGGATATTGATAGCAGCTTTCTTCTTTATTGTCAAAACTTGTAAGAAAGCAGGATGTCCTTGAGTCAGTAAATGGATGATGAAACAGAATTATATCCAGCCAATGGAATATTTTTCAGCAGTAGAAAGAATTTAGCCATGAAAAGAGACAGAAGAAACTTAATTTTGTGTTAAGTGAAAGAAGCCGATCTGAAAAGGCTGCATACTGTATAATTCCAACCATGTAACATTCTGGAGAAGGCAAAACTATGGAGACCATAAAAGATCAATGGATGCCAGGGTTGAGAGGGATTGTAAATAGGCAGAGCACAGAGGAATTTTAGAACAATGAAAATATTGTGCATGATATTATACTGGTGGACATATATCATATTACATTTATCTAAACCCATAGAATGTACAATATGAAGAGTAAACCAATGTCAAAGTAAGTTCATTAGTTTTAATAAATATACCGCTCTGGTGGGGATGTTGATAATGGAGAGGCGATGCGTGTGTCTGGGTAGGGAATATATAGGAAATCTCAGTACCTTCTGCTCAATTTTGCTGTGAACCTAAAACTACTATAAAAATAATCTATTAAAAAAGAGTTCAATTATTAAAAGCATAAAATAAACATTTAGAAATACTTTTTAGAACAATTACTAGTATTTTATAAGACAGTAATAGTAGCTCTCTTAAGAACTTATTAGTAGTGGCTGACACATAGTTGGTGTTGAATCAACATTTATTGACAGAACATGTATATATAAATGCATGAGTGTCTGCTCACTCATGCACACACACCACTCAATAACTCAAAATACTTTTAGTCTTACAACCTAAGGAACACTCTAATTTAATCCAAGTTGGCCCTACTATATTAGATGAAGCAATTCCACCTCAAGAGGCTTTCCTAGAAGTTTTGTTTTTTAATGATCATCTCTGTAGTTTGTTTTGTTTTTAAACTAGCCAGTAGTTTTGTAAGCAGACTTTGGTTTAGAGATTTTGCTTTTGAAAATCCACTATTTCTGTATCCCTTGAAAGTTGACAGCAGAACTGGCAAAATGTCAAGAACAATTCACAAAAATGCCAATACAGGATATTCTTCAACAGAAGGAATACATCTTTGGAAGATTCTCTGCCTGAGTTAATTAGTGTTCTTTCTGAAATCTTTCAGAGAAATACCGTAGAACTGCTTTTATTAGTGGTTTTATCCATAGCATACAAATCATGAGCAGCTTTTAGTCTGGCCATAATACAGTGATATCTGTTCTGACAATCCCTGTCTTTTGATTGGAAAAGGGATTTCAGGAAGACTCATTATTAACTCTTGTTATGAGAAATTGGCTCCTCAGTGTGGAGGTTAGTATTTGAAATGATTTTTTTTCTAGTCCTAGAATAATGGTTGGAATTGAAAGAAATGCTCTGTATTTGGTGGAGTCAGATGGGGTATAAGCCCAGGATTCCACTATGTGGAAGTCCTGGATATTGGTCTTTCCCACTCTGTACTGCTCCCCCAAACCTCCCTACATAAAGGAATCCTTTTTTTTTTTTTTTTTTAATTCTTATGTTAATCCCCATACATTACATCATTAGTTTTAGATGAAGTGTTCCATGATTCATTGTTTGTGCATAACACCCAGTGCTCCATGCAGAATG
>NW_028018416.1:0-705 GCF_054177405.1 Leptonychotes weddellii
AATTTTTAAATTTTATTTATTGTGTTGTCTTTCGTTCCTTTTTGTTTTCTACCTCTTTTTAAGGGTCTCACTGACGTCCTCCACTCTTTTCTCAAGTCCAGTGTGTATCTTTATGATCATTACTTTAAATTCTCTATCAGACATATTATTTATATCCGTTTCACTTAAGTCTCTTGCTGTGGTTTTGTCCTGTTCACTTGTGACATATTCCTGTCTCATTTTGTCTAACTCTGTGTCTAAAGAGACAGAAAGCTGCATGTTAGGAAAGCCCACTATTGTCTCCTGCTCTTGAAAGTGGTGGGTGGGATGTGCACTTTTAACAAGGTGGTGCTGTTCCTGTTCCGCAGGGGACATGCAGCCACCACTGAGACCAGGGCAGCTAGGGCTGCTGCACAAAGCAGGGGAAGGGCAGGCAGTTTCACAAGGTATGTGCATCCTCCACAGGAGGTAACCAGCTACTGCAGCTGCCTGGACTGAAGCCCCACAAAGAGCACCGTTGGGAGACACTGGCTTGGCAAAGTTTGCACTGGTCTTCTGGGGGTGGGGACCCACAGTGCTGGGACTGAGGCAGGCTCAGATGGAGGGGGTGGGGCACAGTGTAAACAAATTAGGTAGTGAATGCCTGCACCACACTGGTTTCTGCAGGTGACCATATATTTATGTGGGGAGCAGGGGAGGGAAATGGTGCTTGCCATCTCCTTTGCT
>NW_028018417.1:0-705 GCF_054177405.1 Leptonychotes weddellii
GGGCGCCTGGGTGGCTCAGTTGGTTAAGCGACTGCCTTCGGCTCAGGTCATGATCCTGGAGTCCCTGGATCGAGTCCCGCATCGGGCTCCCTGCTCGGCAGGGAGTCTGCTTCTCCCTCTCCCACTCCCCGTTTGTGTTCCCTCTCTCGCTGTGTCTTTCTCTGTCAAATAAATAAATAAAATCTTTAAAAAAAAAAAATGAATTCATAGCCTGGCTCATCCCCGAATATACCCACCAGTCTGCCTGACCAGGGAATCTAACTAGGGCACATAGGAAACTGTAGCCACCCCTGCTTATAGAGGCACTTAAACAGAGAGCACAGCTTGTGGCTTTCCCCATCTGCAGAGTAAAACCAGTGGCCTCATCTGATTAGGGAATTCAATGCACACTCTTGCCTCAATCAGATTCCCAAACAATGAGCCATACAGGCCCTGGGTCCCATCCTGCCACCCTGCCAGGGCAAGGAAACTAATTCATAGCCCCATGTACTACTGAATATCATACCCTTTCCCAACCATCTAAAAAGGCTGATCAGACAATTCAGGCAACTGAAGAGCCCATCCTATAGCCTCACTTGAGTAGAGAACCAAGCCAGCAGTCCTATCCAACTGTTCTCAGACAATGGCCCCATACCCAACCTCAGAGTTTGAACAGGTAACTCACCCTAAAACAGACCATAATAGCAGGCCCCACCCGCCCAAAGA
>NW_028018418.1:0-705 GCF_054177405.1 Leptonychotes weddellii
CCCTGTGCCAGGGGCTGACCCACCCACCCTCTGTCCTCTCAGTCCCGAGACCTCCAGCATCCTTCTACCTCTACTCTCACGCCAGCAAGCCAACCCATGCCACGTTCTCTCGGGCTCTGTTTCCTCATCGGCAAGTCCCGGTCCCGATATTTACTAAGCATGAACTTGCACAGTCTCCATAATCTCTCTGATCTATAAAGCGGCAAGGACAGTGATGATCCTGGGTCCTCGGGTTATTGCAAAGACTCAAGGAGATAATATGTATCAAGTACTTAGAAGAGTGGTGAGCACACCGTGTACAAAGAATGTGAGCTATTGGTAGCGATTCCATTACCAGAGGGAGATGATGGCTGAAGAAAACAAGTCTCCCCACCCCCGGCAAATGATGTGGCAGAGGAAAGAATTCGGACTGGGGGTGAGCCCCGTTTCTTCACATGTGACTTGGCAATAAGAATATCCACCTTCTGAGCTAGAGGAGTTGGTGCCTTTTTTTTTTTTTTAAAGATTTTATTTATTTGAGAGAGAGAATGAGAGAGAGAGAGCACATGAGAGGGGGGAGGGTCAGAGGGAGAAGTAGACTCCCCGTTGAGCAGGGAGCCCGATGCGGGACTCGATCCCGGGACTCCAGGATCATGACCTGAGCCGAAGGCAGTCACTTAACCAACTGAGCCACCCAGGCGCCCGAGTTGGTGCCTTCTCACGTCA
>NW_028018419.1:0-705 GCF_054177405.1 Leptonychotes weddellii
ATAGGAAATTAGGATTCACCTTTGTTCTGAGGAACTGTAATAAAAATTTCTTATATTCTTAGGTCTAAATATCTTAGCTCCATCTGGTTCAGCTGCACTTGTCCAGACCCTGCTTCAGTTTTTTAAATAATGAAAGTACTTTAATAGGGAAATAAAAATAGCAAACGCTGATCACTTGTTGTGGCTTGTGAAAGAACACATTGCCTAATAATATATAGATACGAGTCCTGATGAGTTGTAGTTTATGACTGCTCACAAAACTAATCTACTCACATGGCACAGTAAAGCAAATCAATGTACAAAATAACATACCTTGCAATCAAGCAATGTAAATAAATCAGATAATCAACCTAAAATCAATATGCAAGTAAACATGAAATAACCAAAAGTGTGAATATGAGTGGTGATACAAATCATGTCACCTTTTTCTTTTCTATCAAATTTAGCTAGTGATTAGAAAAATCTCCCTAGATGGTTCTAAAGTACATATTTCCTGGCTATGTCCCCTAGAGATTAGAATTCAGGGATTTGGAGTAGGATTTGAGAACACTAATAAGCTATTAATATAAACATTTGAAAAATGAGTAGTTATGATGCTGTGTTAATATTTCTTAGTCAACGTTGTCACTGACCACTTAAAATGAGATTACTATAAGGAGAATCGTGTGTAATCTGAAATGCTTGTAAATACTTTTAAAGTTATTA
>NW_028018420.1:0-705 GCF_054177405.1 Leptonychotes weddellii
TTTCATCTGGACTTTCACAGACGTAGGCCACACCAGTTGGGATGGTGCCCCAGTCCAAGGAGGGTATGAAGCAATGGAATGCCAAAATAGCATTTGCCTCAAGCCCCTTTGGGGGAAGCTTTTGGATCTTTAGCTTTCTAGCAGATCCCATGGAGGATTCCTTCCTGTGGAGGATCCAGGCTCTCACATGGTTAGCTCTATCCCTGCAGCAGCTCTGCATTTTAGGGCTGGCTCCCTTTCTCTGCTCCTTTGAGGCCACCATTGCTTCCTGGCTGGTCGCACTGCCTGGTGGAAGCTACAGTCCTACTCACTGCCACCCACTGATGCACATGGCACTCAGGGCTCCATATTGATGCCCCACTTTTTTCTAAGGTGAACTTTGGTTCTCTACCCTTGAGCGGAGTGGTTCCTAAGGGTATGGCATGGCCTTGATGCCACTGTGGGTTTTGTCATTGTTATGTAGTATCAGTCCTCTCATTTGTCATTGGTGTTGACCTAGGCACTCCCACAGTCACCAGCACCATGATGAGCCAGACCCTTTCCCACAAGCACAGTGACTCTTACGTTAAGTCCCAACCTCGGGGGAGGTGTAGCTTATTCTCTTAGCTTCTTATCACACCTATAATATTGCAACTTTCCCATTTATTGATTCAATTTCTCCAGGCTGCACCTCTCTCGAGACTCATAATACTAAGTTCCCTGCAG
>NW_028018421.1:0-705 GCF_054177405.1 Leptonychotes weddellii
TCTCCCCAGGGGACAACCCACATCTCAAGTGCAAGCTTGCCCGGCAGTATGATCTGACCCTTTCCACGTAATGCATGAAGCAAGGCAGAGCTCCTCATCTCTCCCTTGTGTCCCCTCCTCTTCCCACCTCCCTAAGCATTGCTGGTGCCCCTTGCAACAACAAATGACTTGTCGTGCTGTTTATAGGTGGCAAAAAAGAAGCAGTGAGTTGGTCTGATACACAGTTGTCCAGAAGGCCACTGTCCATTGACCGCTCTGAGGTGGGGCCACCTTTCTCAGTCACAATCTCGTTCCCAAAAAGGATCAGCAAATGGCCAGCCTGGTCGCTCCACACAGCCCCAGCACAGAGGTAAACCCGGGAGTCTGATACTTTGAGGAGCTGGGCTTTAATGAGGCAGATTTTCCATTTCATCTTTACTTACACTTTCGTCCTGAAATGTGTGTGTCTCTGTGGTACTGATCTCTTTCTTCTCCAAAGGTCTGTGGACCTCAGAGGAGAGGTTCGCTGTTGCCCTTTCCTGTCTGCCCGGCTATGTGTCAGCCCCCCGCCTCCCCGATTTTGTCTTTAACACCCTCGCTGGTCCCTATAAACAGGTGGAACCTTTTTACTATCAAGAGCCACCACCCCCATGGACGCAATCAAGGACCACACATAAGCAATCACATTCAGCTGACTTTATTGCTTAGCTGGTTTTGGAGAAAAGA
>NW_028018422.1:0-705 GCF_054177405.1 Leptonychotes weddellii
TTTTTAAAATCTTGGAGGACTATTTCTTAGAATGGTGAGGAAAGCATTTACTATATAGCATTTATAGATCGCTGCCCAGCCTCCGAAAGTCCAGAATATTTATGAAAACTAGTGATAACAAAGCTTATGTAGAATTCTCTGCAAGGTTAGATCTGTTTAGTGTTCTGAAGACAAATGGCGTGGTACAAATTTCAGATGCAAGAGTGAGAAGCACTTCTGCGCACCCTGCCACCTTTTTCACAGGAAAATGGAGTCAGCACGGTCTTCGCTGAACAATTTTTGTGGAGATTGGTGGATATTTTTCTCTCTTCCCATTAAGGCCTTGAAAAGCCAAGAGTTGAGTGGAGATTCCTGCCTGTCTTCTTCTCAAATCGAGAGTAAACCCAGAGGTTCAAGAGAAGCACAGCTGAATCTGTCTTCTGATCTTTCTGGGACCCCAAGCAGCTGCACAGAAGTATTGTAATTCCTTAACTAAAAGGATTTGGATTTATCTTGATTTTACCCAGCACTGGTTTTTTTTTTTTAAAGATTTTATTTATTTGAGAGAGAAAGAACACATGAGAGGGGATAGGGTCAGAGGGTGAAGCAGACTCCCCGCCAAGCAGGGAGCCCGATGCGGGACTCGATCCAGAGACTCCAGGATCATGACCTGAGCCGAAGGCAGTCGCTTAACCAACTGAGCCACCCAGGCGTCCCTTTACCCAG
>NW_028018423.1:0-705 GCF_054177405.1 Leptonychotes weddellii
AATGCTTCCTTTGGAACTGAAGTTCTTTCTACTTGGTTTCAGCCCAAAGGTGAGCATTTTTGGAGAAGGTTAAATCTTTTCAGATGTTTTTGAGGGGTACAAAGAAGAAAAGCTAAACCATTCTCTATTATGCATACTTCTAGCTTCTGTTACACAAATGGGTTTGAACTTTAATATTTTTGTTCTATTTTGAGAATCCCACAATGTGCTCAAAAAGTAGCTTAAGGAAAAAAAAATTCTTCTCAAATCAATCCTGAAAACAGCTATGTTTGTACTTGCTTAGAAGAGTAAACTTTTCAAGCTATGTGAGAGGTACACATAAGATAAAGCCTATATTGAGAAACTAATCAATTGGAAAACTGGCAGATAGAATCTATTAAAGTTTCAGGAAAAAAAACCTTGAATCAAGTTTTTAAAAATTTTGTTAACCTTTAAAGCATAACTGGATTGGAAAAAAACAGAGCATTCAAACTAATTATTGAGACTGCATTATATAGTAGATCAGCTTTGATGCTTATTAGCTGTATGTGGTTGGTTAAATTGCTTCTTCTTTCTGTATTTCAGATTTTTATTTTATTTATTTATTTATTTTCTTAAAGATTTTATTTATTTATTTGACAGAGAAAGACACAGCGAGAGAGGGAACACAAGCAGGGGGAGTGAGAGAGGGAGAAGCAGGCTTCCCGCTGAGCAGGGAGCCTGATG
>NW_028018424.1:0-705 GCF_054177405.1 Leptonychotes weddellii
AATAAATAAGATTCAAAAAAAAAAATTTAAAAACAGAACTACTCTATGATACAATAATCACACTACTGGGTATTTACCACAAAATACAAAAACACTAATAAAGGGACACATGCACCCCTATGTTTAAAGCAGCATTATTTACAATAGACAAATTTATAATAGCCCAAGGGTCCATAAATAAGTGAATGGATACAGAAGATGTGGTACACACACACACACACAGGAATATTATGCAGCAGTAAAAAGATGAAATCTTGCCATTTGTAACATCAATGGAGCTAAGAGAGTATGTTAAGTGAAATAAGTCAGTCAGAGAAAGACAAATACCAAATGATTTTACTCATATGTGAAATTTAAGAAAGAGAACAAATGAGCAAAGGAAAAAGAGAGACAAACCAAGAAACAGACTGAAATTATTTATTTATTTGAGAAAGAGTGCAAGAGGGCAAACATGAGCAGGGGGAGGGGCAGAAGGCAAGGGAGAAGAAGACTCCCCGCTGAGTAGCGAGCCTGATGTGGATCTCAATCCCAGGACCCTGGGATCATGACCTGAGCCAAAAGCAGTTGCTTAACCAACTGAGCCACCCAGGAACCCCTCAGACTCTTAACTATAGAGAACAAACATGGGGGAGCTGACTGGGGGGATGGATGAAATAGATGATGGGGAGGAAGGAATGCACTTGTCCTGATGAGCACTGGATGATG
>NW_028018425.1:0-705 GCF_054177405.1 Leptonychotes weddellii
TTTTTTCCTTTTCTTCACTAATGGCATTGTTCTGAGACTTCAGAAACATTTTGATTAATAGCAATTACAGTGAGCATCTCATTTAATTGAAACACTCCCAATGTTTAATGTTTTACCATTAAGTTTGCTGCTTGTGGCTTCTGATTAAAAAAGAAAGTATCCTTGGCCCTTCTCTTCTTTGCTTACTAATGTATTTATCATCATCATTGTCATCACCATTGTCATTGTTATCATTATTGGAAATAGATGCTGTACTTTAATTAATGCATTTTTGGCATATATTGAGATGATCATATGCTTTTTTCCTTTCACCATCTGATGTATTACAGAATGCTTGATTCAACACAGATTTCTTAATCATTCTTCCTGGAATCAACACTACTTGATCAAGATGCACAATTCTTTTAATACACTGCTGAATTTAACTTACGAATATTTTATTTAAGACTTTCCTATCTGTAAGTGCCTAGTTAGTCTTCGGTATTATAAAATGCATTGCATTTTTGTATTACAAATTACATCTTTTCCTATGCTAGTTTAAATAACATAGAAATGGTATTTAAAATAAGATTTCCTAGAAGTCATTCATAAAACCATCTGGGGCTCTGTTGCTTGGAGACATTTTTCCATTTTATCAATGGGTTTTGATAATTTCTAGTATATAGTTTCTTTAGAATCAATTTTAGGACCTTATATTTTCAAGGA
>NW_028018426.1:0-11216 GCF_054177405.1 Leptonychotes weddellii
ATTTTATTTATTTATTTGAGACAGAGAGAATGAGAGAGACAGAGAGCACATGAGAGGGGGGAGGGTCAGAGGGAGAAGCAGGCTCCCTGCCGAGCAGGGAGCCCGATGTGGGACTCGATCCCGGGACTCCAGGATCATGACCTGAGCCGAAGGCAGTCGCTTAACCAACTGAGCCACCCAGGCGCCCCCAAATAAATAAAATCTTAAAAAAAAAAAAAATCCTAACTGGATAAAGTCCAGCTCATATATGATTAGGAGTCGGTGAAAGGTAGAACCAGAATTTTCTTTTAGAAACCATTTTGGATTCACTTTAGTACTTGAAAAATGATCAGATAGAGAAAGCCAAAAGTACAAAATTATATATTATTTCTCATCAAGAGTAGGAAATTATAAAGATTATGACAAGATAATATTGGACAAAAGATGTTTTAAAATATGTTACCAGTTCCATGCTTTCCCATAAGCATGCTATTTGCCTTGCTATAGTATTTATTGAAGTGCTTATTTCTTCTTACCTCACTTCAATTCTTATTTGATCAGTCTTTCTCTTTCTCTTATCCACCCAAGTATCTAGAACTAGGCCTAGTACATAACAGAAACTCAATTTTTTGTTTACTAATTAGCCAGCTCCATATGATAGGATCAGGAAGATAGAAGTAGGAAAAAGAAATCACAACAAGAGACCCAAGCAAAGGGCTTTGGCGGGACCTTCATTTTTACTAACTGAAGTGGATATCTGAATATCAAGGTGGATGTGTTGTCAAAACCAAGACCTAAAAGGAAATATCTAAAACTTGAATATTGGGCTGTGGTTGAGCCCAGAAATGAATTGTAGGCCCAGAAATGTCTACATTTGTTTTTGTCCATGCTAATCCAGACATCCAAATAAATAGCATTTCTCAGATTGTTCCACAGACTATTGGATGTTGGTAGACATACTCTCAAGGGTCTATGAGTTTTCTGTGAACTTCTGAGTTTTATATATTGATTATGTTGATTATGTCATTAATGCCAAAAAAAAAATAATGATGTTGGTACATCCTGGATCATCTTATAACCAAGAACTGCCTTATAATTTAATATCTGAGTGTATCTGTGAGTGTACATTTGTTCTGTTACCAAGAGATAATGTAAAGATGCATTATTTAAGGTTAATATTGTGATAAATACTTATGTGTGGATCCCATTAAGTGGGCAAAGGCCTAAGGTTAAAATGCTGACAATTAACCCCATCCCTGATATACTCAGGTTACCAATTGTAAAGACAAACTTCTGCCCCTGAAAAGCCTTATTATAATGTAAGACTTGAGTTGCCTCAGTTGAGATCCTGCCTTGATATTATGAGATCCCTCATGGCAGTGGTGAATGGGTTACTTTAATTGTTGTATGCTAATGATACGAGAACAGAGGCGGACTTAATGCAGAACAATGCCCCCGAGCCAAGTGCAGGCTAAGTGATATTCCAGCACATTGGACTAATGAAGGTTTTGAGGTTGCTACAATAGAATGATGCAGTGGGAGAACTGAGTTAGCATGCAGAGCAGGCCTGCGTAATCGGGACAGAGAAACTGAGCAGTTGGACCTCAATGTGCTGATGCAGAATTCAGTTATCTTTGTGCCAGTTTGGAACATGCTTTCAGCAGTAGGGACACTAGTCAGTAAATGGTGATTTTTGTAAATGGAATTTTTAAAAATTAATAATGCATTTTGAAGTGCACAACTAAGTTGATGATCATATCTAAATAAAGTGACCGTAGTTTACCTGGTAACGAAGACATCTTGTGTGATAGTGTTGAAGGCTCAAAATCAAGCGATAAGAGAGGAAAATACAAAACACGCAATGTCATCGTCAAACTACAAATTCCAATAACAACATTTTAGCTTCGGCCAACATCACTAGTCACTGTGAATTAATGTGACTTTTGTTGTCACGGTAAGTACTTAATGTGCATTTGGTTTTACAGATGTGAAGAACTATAAACATAAAGAATTTATATATATAAAAATAACATAATGAAAATAATATATCATCATAGGATACATCGAGGGATTTTGTTGTTCCTTTTTTAAAAAAGATTTATTGATTTATTTAAGAGAGCGAAAGTGTGCAAGGAGGAGGGACAGAGGGAGAGAGAATCCCAAACACACTCCCTGCTGAGCACAGAGCCCATTTCAGGGCTTGATCTCATAACCCTGTGATCATGACCTGAGCCGAAATCAAGAGCCGGTCACCCAACCGAGAGCCACCCAGGTGCCTCTGTTGTTCCTTTTAAAGGAAGCCCACATTTACTGTCATTTAAGAAACACATCAACATCAACTACGGAGTTTTGTTAAAAATTATGAATATTGTAGCTCTGGTCACACAAATCAGGATCTCTTATGGTGGGAACCTGGGGATGCGTCCTTTATAGCATTGTGGGTGAGTCTGTGATCTAGAAATACAATGACACCTTCCCCCTCATGCCGGGCCAAAGGTTTGTTCAATCTAGTTTTATTCATTTTAAATTAATTAAATTAAATTATTCATTTTAAATTAATTACTTTCTGTTTTGTCATTGTAATTCCCTTTACCTAATTTTCCTCACATTGATTTTATTCTTTTCTCACTTCTTGAGATAAATACTTAATTGATTTATACTCATTCCTTTAAAAAAATGATAAGAAGATTACTTACAACATGTCTTTTACATTCAATGTCGAATATTTAGTATTTTTACAGTAGGTACCTTCTAAATGGTTTTAATTTGTCTTCAACTTAATATTTACATCTGATAGTTGCTACTGTTGATGTTGTTTTTATTTTTAAATTTCCAATGGTTTGGATTTTGTTTTGGGTTGGCTAAACTTTTGTTACTAACATCCAGATGTTCTCGTTGTCACTGAATATTACCAGGAATACTTCTATATTTTTAAATTGATTAAAAGCTTTGATTTGTTTTTATAATTATTTCTTACATATTTGCAATGTGAGTGTACTTTCTGCTCATCCAATACAAAATTCTAAAATTACCTATTAAAGCAAGCTTATTGATTATATTTTTCAAATCCTTTTTATCCTTACTATTACCTGTTTATCTATTAAAGAAATAAGAGGAATGGTAGAATAGCAAATTGCAATCAAAAAGTTTTTCAATTCCTTCTTATGTTTCTAACAGTTTCAGTTGCGAATGCATAATTCCTTGTAAGATCTACCACCTTCTTTCTTTTCACTTAGACAGTTTTCTTTAATTAACAATAAGATACTGCAGTTCTAACCAGACAGAATCAGGGGAGAAAAAAACTGAAAATAAACATAACACTATAAAGAACACTTGGAAAAGTGAAATACTTTTAAATAAAAATATACACCTGGGCTGGAACCCATTACATAGACATAAACAATTATATACATAATACAATTTTATTAATATAACCTAATCCTCTGTGCTGGTTCTATGGAGCTCTCTGAACTTTGTCTATCATGCTCTACTATGTCTGATTTCAGAGTTATCTCCATTACCACCAAAACCTCCCACCCTGCCCTCTCTACATTACCTTGTACGGTATATTATTGCCTAATTTCTTTTTTTTAACCATTTCTCTATTATTTTGCTTAGGTGCTTTCTTGTGTATAGCCAAATTTTATGTTATTTTTCAATATGTGGGTTTTCATATGAATTTAGTCATGTGCATTAATATGTATTTATGTGTATATTGGTATGTTTAGTCTTCTGATTTACACTTACCATTCTTTATACTTTTTCTCACATTTTCTTTATCTGTAATTATACTGATCATGTGTTTTTTGTACTTTTATATGCTTTTTGTGATATGAAAGTTAAAAATTCTTATCTTGATTCTGGTTGTAGTTAACTTTAAATATAAAAAAAAAAAATGTGAAGAATATGGCAACGTAAACAATGTAACGTTCAGTATTCCTAGCTGTGAAAAGCAAGAACTTTAAGATGCTTTTATACCTTCTGTTTTCTAACACATCTTCCAATATTTGACAGGCATTTTCTCTAATTTCATGTATAGAATTTTAGTTTTTTATATTATGCATCTTTACTTTCACTTTAGCGTGTATGTTGCTTTATAACAACATTGACACTTATTTAGCTGTACCAGGTCTGATTGTTTAACACCATCTCCTTTAAGTTTTTCTTTTCTTTGTAATTAATTATTGTGATTAATTTCTCTTTTTGTAAAACAAAATTTTCAGGTATTTTTTTCCAAGGTCACATGGGTGTTATGGGTTGAGTTGTATCTCTCCCCCTTTCCCACCAAAAGATATGTTGAAGTTCTAAACCTCAGAACCTCAGAATATGACCTTGTTTTGAAATAGGGGTTAAAGATAAAATTAGTTAAGATGAGGGGCGCCTGGGTGGTTCAGTCATTAAGCATCTGTCTTTGGCTCAGGTCAGGATCCCAGGGTCTTGGGATCAAGCCCCACATCGGGCTCCATGCTCAGCGGGAAGCCTGCTTCTCCCTCTCCCACTCCCCCTGCTTGTGTTCCCTCTCTCGCTGTGTCTCTCTCTGTCAAATAAATCAATAAAATCTTTAAAAAAAATTAGTTAAGATGAGTTCATATTGGAGTAGAATGGGATTTTAGTCCCATATGACTGATATTCATATAAAAGTGAGAGACACAGGCACACGGACACATGAGGGAAAGATACCATGTGACGATGGGTGCTGCAAGCCAAGGTACACCAAGGATTACCAAAAAACCACCAGAAGCTAGAAAGAAGCAAAGAACAATTTTACCCAGAGTATCAAAGGAAGCATGGACCTGCTGATTGATTTTGAATGTGTAGCCTCCAGAACTATGAGTTAATTAATTTTTATTGTTTAGCCACCTCATTGTATGGTACTTACACCCTGGGGGGTACTTAAACTCCATTTATGGCAGCTATAGGAAACTAATACAGTGGGTACTATGATTTTTGGTTTTTGGTGCTCCTGAGCATGTCTCCAGTTAATTAGCCTATGAATTTATGTCATGCCCAAAATGGAAATCTTGAAACACAGAATGTTGTCTCAATCCTCAAATCATGGCTTAACATTGTCTTTTTGAAAATTTCTTGTTCTGGGTCTTGGTGAACCAAGCCCTTTCCTGACAGATATCACATCTATCACACATCCAACACTTCCTGCTTTTTGAAGTAAACTAAAGGCCATTGAAGTAGCTAGTAACTGGCAAAATCTTCCCAATAGGTAGACACATGACAAGAGGCTGATGCCATTTACAATGCCCTCAAAACATTTTTCCTAAGGGCTGGCTTTCTGTTATACATATCCCTGAGAAAAGCCTACCTTTACCAAATATCTATTAAACTGAACAAAGTACATGATAATATGAAAAACATTTGCTAGCATTGGAAACATTTCAGGAGATATATAGAAACTCTCTCAATATAGGATGCTCAAACAAATTGAGCCAAGGACCTAGTAACTATGAAGAAAAATGTTGCTTGGTAAGTAAATGGAAAATATCCCCAGTATAACGTCCTTAGGACTTACATCACCAAACTTCAGAAGGAGAACACACAGCAGCCACAGATCAATTTTTGTGTGGTAAATATTGATTATATTAAAATCTTGAGAAGTGCTTTAGGTGCTGGAGACCTAAAATTCCTGCAACATTGACAGGCTTGTTTCATCAAACAGTCCATTACTTCTTACTCTAAAATTATATCATTCTGGAGCAAGAACCTTCATTCCAAGCTTTACAAAGCGCCCCTTCCTCAGATCAGTTTCATCACCTCCTCCTGACAGAGACCTGAGCATACCTGCAATTGTATGGCAGCCTCTCTGGATGTTAGACATGTGGATAAAATAGCTTCATCTGATGCAGAAGAATTGTAGCTCCTGAGCCTGACAGTGCACCTGCTCCATGGGCATGAGCGCCCAGTGAATGTGGATTGCCAGCAGCATGGGCTTCTCCATCTGGCCTTGGCAGGAGAAGTTTATAATAGTTGCAGGAATTGGGGGGAGAAACTTCAAATGTGTTTCCAATGCTAGAGGAGTTTCTTTACAATGAGAAAAATGAAGAGAGTTCAAGTCATTTTAATATGTGATGACATTGTGGCCTTCCTAACACTAAACTTCTAAACACAAGTCTTAGTCCTGAAGCTGGAACTTCTTGACCTAGCAGTTCTTACTCTCCTGCAAACCTTTCAATGATATCAGCTGGAAGGGACCAATCACTGTTGCCAACTACAGCCAGAAGGTCTAAGAAGCCTTTGAATAGTGTACTGCCCAGCACCCTGCATGCCCTTCTGGACTGAGACCAAAACCAGCAGTAGTGCTAAGTAAAACCCCTTGAAGCTACTGGTGCAGAATTAGTAAAAATCAATTGTGCAATACAGGTTACCAAATCAAAATGTGCAGAGAAAAAAAAATCTCATTGGGTCAATTCTAGGTTAATTGAAATAGAAAGAGTTTGAGGGTAACAAAGGATGATGAAACAGGGGTGATTATCTGAGTCAAGAGACAGACAAGTTGCAAAGACTTTCAATGCAAATATTTTGCGATGGTAGGAAAGGGCCCATACCTGCCTGATAAAGTTGGAAATGTCCTTCTCTCTTTATATCAATTGCATTTTTCTGGTTTTGAAGTGTTGATTTCAATTTTAACTTAATTTATCATAAAGTTATCTTTTGTTGAAATTTTCAAATTTATTTGCATATTATTTGTACATCACATCTTATAACTATTTTCCACATGACATAGACTATTCAATTCTCTTGTAATTTTTATGTGTTTTTATTCTGAATTATATTTTCTAATTTACATGCTTTCCCTCTAAATGTATTTTCCAGAGAATGGTCTATTATACATATTATAGAAGCCACATTTGTAATTATTAAATGCATTGCTTTCTTTATCTAATTGTCTTTTTTTATTTAATCATTTATATTTCAATCATCTATTTTTAGGACTATTGTTTTTTATATATTATGGCACCTAATATTTACTGATTGCTCACTATGTGCCAGGTACTCTTCAAGTTGCAAGAGATGCTACAATGAGAAATACAAAATATTACAAAAATTATTGCACTCATGAGCTTATATTCCAGTGACATATATTTAGTGCTATGGAAAAACAAACATTAGGAAGACTCATAGGGAGTTCCTGATAAAGGGGCTTGAACTTTTTAAAAGAGTGTTTAGGGAAAACCTCACTGAGAATGTAATATTTGAGAAACAAGTTAAAAGAGGTGAGAAAGAAAATAGAAACATATGAATTTCAAGGGGAAGAGCATTTTAAAAGAAGAAAATAGCAACTCCTAAGGCCTTAAAAGGGGCATGTTGCTGGCATTATCAGGACATGATCAATGAGCTGGTATTTTTAGAATGTGTTGATTAAGAAGGTGATCAAATGGTGGGAGAATAAGACCAAAAGGGAAAGATGAATGAGGGGAGATCATGTAGTGTCTACTGAACAGATTTTGACTTTTATTCAGAATAATAATAACCTGTAGGAGGAAAAGAGAGGAAGCAAAATGTCTACGTGGGAGGCTGTGTCAGTAATCACAGCGAGAGACAATGGCGACATGGAATATCATGGTAGTGAGGAAGGTGGCATACAATGCTCATATCTTGGGTACATTCTGAGGAGGAAGCTGACAAGAATTATTGATGGAAGAACATGAAACGGGAGTGAAAGGAAAGTCAACAATCAACAAGCATCACACTGATCATACTTTATGACAAAGGTGTTAACTTAAAAATCAGTGATAGAAGGAAAACCTTTAAATCTCATACATTTTGACATTTAAAAACATCTCAGTAACTCATGGGTCAAAGACTACAATAAAAATAATTTTCTTATACTTAGATACAACCAAACAAATACAGCATAAAAAAATTTATGGGCCATTGTCAAAGCAGTATTATGAGGGAAACTAATGTTCATAAATACTTATTTGCAAAAGCTCAAGAGCCAGCTTAATAAGTTAGAGAAACAACAGCAACATATTTTTAAAGAAAGCAGAGGGAGGAGAATAAAACATAAGAGCATATTTAAAAAGAAGGGGAAAATGAATACAATAGATATCAATGAACCTAAAAGGTGATTCTCGTAGAATGCTGATAAAATTTTTAAATCTGTTGCATGATTAATAAAGAAAAAAAGACAAAAAGCAAAGAAGTAATAGTAGCTTAGGTACATAATTAGACATGTGTACAGAATTAAAATGGAAGGAAATACTATGTTTAACATTATACCAAAAATTTTCAAAACTTAGGTGAATGACAAAAATAAATTGAGTTGTGGTCTATAAAATACCCATCCTGTATTCTTCAAAAATATCAATGACATCAACACTAAATTGTTCCCAATTAAAATTAGTATAAACCAATGAGATATGGCTAGATGCAATGCATGATTCTAGAGTAGATTCTATACTGGAAACATCATTACTATAAAGGACAAATTACTGACACAAGAGACAAAACTGGAGTATGACTATAATTTAACTAAAAGTATTATAATAAATTTTAAGTTTCCTGAATTTTATAACTAAACTGTAAATATTTAAAAGAATATTATTCTTCTTAGGAAATACACATTAAGTTTTTTATGGAATGAAGGTAGATAATGTATGCAACTTACTCTCAAACGTCTCAAGTTTTGAGCTATACTATATATCTATGTATAAAAAAATAATTTTAAAATGTGGCAAAATGCTTAAAATTGTCAAATCTGGATTTATAGGAGTTATTTTCACTATTCTTGCAACTTTTCTGTAATTTTGAAATTTCCTGTACATTTGAAATTATTAAAAAATAAATAAACAATATATGATGTCCACAAAAAAAAGAACAAAGAATAAATTTAACAAGAGATACACAAACATACATCATACCTCAACACGATAAAGGTTATATATGACAAACCCACAGTGACCGTAATACTCAATGGTGAAATATTGAAAGCTTTACCTCTAAGATCAAAAGTAAGACAAGGATGTCCACTCTAACCACTTTTATTCAACATAGTCTTGGAAGTCCTAGCCACAGCAACTAGACAAGGAAAAGACATAAATTGCATCAAAATCAATAAAAAAGAAGTAAAACAGTCACTATTTCCAGATATATAGAAAACCCTAAGGAACTTACCCACAAATTATTAGTACTAGTAAATAAATTCAGTAAAGATGCAGGATACAAAATTAATAGTTAGAAATCTGTTGAATTTCTATATACTAATAACAAACTAGCAGAAAAAGAAATTAAGAAAACAGTCCCATTTACAATTGCATCAAAATAATAAAATACCTAGGAATGAACAATCAAAAAGAGAAAAACTCATACTCTGAAAACTATAAGGCCTTGATAAAAGAAATTGAAGAATACACAAATAAAAGGAAACTTATGTCATGCTCATGTATTAGAAGAATTAATATTATTGAAATATTCATACTACCCAAAGCAATCTTCAGAATCAATGCAATCCCTATCAAAATACCAATAGTATTTGTTCTCTGAAAAAAAAATACCAATAGTATTTTCCACAAAACTAGAAAAAAGAATCCTAAAGTTTGTGTGGAACAACAAAAGACCCCAAATAACCAAAGCAATCTTGAGAAAGAAGAAAAGAGCTGGAGATGTCACAATCCCAAAGCTATAGAAATCAAAACAGTATGGTAATTATACCAAAAAAAAAAAAAAAAGACACATAGATCAATGGAACAAAATAGAGTGCCCAAAAATAAGCCTATGCTTACATGGTCAATTAATCTATGACAAAGGAGGCAAAAATATACAATGGGAAAAAGACAGTCTCTCCAATAAATCATGTGAGAAAACTAGATAACTACATCCAAAAGAATGAAACAGGACCAATTTCTAGAACCATACACAAAAATAAAGCCAAAATGGATTAAAGTCTTAAATGTAAGAACTGCAATCCTAAAACTCCTAAAATAAAACATACACAGTAAATTCTTGGACATCAGCCTTAGCAATATCTTTCTGGATGTGTTTCCCTGGGGAAGGGAAATAAAAGCAAAAATAAACAATAAAACCATATCAAACTCAAAAGCTTTTGCACAGTGAAAGAAACCATGAGTAAAAAAGGCAATGTAGTAAATGGGAGAAGATATTTGCAAATCATATATAAAGAACTCATATAACTCAACACCAACCACCACCAACAACAAAATAAATAATCCAACTGAAAAATGAGCACAGAGATCTGAATAGACATTTTTCCAAAGCAGACATACAGATGGCCAACAGACATATAAAAAGATACTCAAAGTCACTAATCATCAGGGAAATGCAAATGGCTAGTATCAAAAATTAAGAAATAGGGCGCCTGGGTGGCTCAGTCGTTAAGCGTCTGCCTTTGGCTTGGGTCATGATCCCAGGGTCCTGGGATCGAGTCCCACGTCGGGCTCCCTGCTCAGCAGGAAGCCTGCTTCTCGCTCTCCCACTCTCCCTGCTGTGTTCCTGCTCTTGCTATCTCTCTCTCTGTCGAATAAATAAATAAAATCTTTAAAAAAGAAAAAAAAAAGTAAGAAATAATAAATGTTGGTGAAGATGTGGAGAAAGGGAACCCTCATGCACTGTTGGTGGGAATGTAAATTGGTGCAGCCACTATGGAAAACAGTGTACAGTTTTCTTCAAAAATTAAAAAAAAAAAAAAAAAGAAATACCATAAAATCCATTAATTCCACTTTTGGATATTTACCTAAAGAAAACAAAAACACTAATTCAAAAAGATACATGCACCCCTATGTTTATGGCAGCATTATTTACAATAGCAAAGATATGGAAGCTACATAAGTGTCTGTCAATAGATGAATGGATAAAGAAAATGTCATATGTATACACAATGGAACACTACTCAGCCAAAGAAAGAATGAGAGCTCATCATTCATGACAACATGGGTGGACCTAGAGGGTATTATGCTAGGTGAAATCAGTGAGACAGAGAAAGGCAAATGCCATATGATTTTACTTATATGTGGAACCTGACAAAAAAAAAAAAAAGAAGAAGAAAAAGTCATAAACACAGAGAATTGTATTTGGTTGCCAGAAAGGAGAGGGTAGAGGATCAGAAAAATAGATGAAGGGGATGAAGATGTACAAACTTCTAGTTATAGAATAAAAAAGTCATGGGGATGAAAAATATAGCATAGGGAATAAATTTTAAGAAAGAAGAAAAAAGAAAGAAAAAAGGAAAGAAAGAAAGAAAGAAAGAAGGAAAGAAAGAAAGAAAG
>NW_028018427.1:0-705 GCF_054177405.1 Leptonychotes weddellii
AAAGTTTCTAAAGCAGCAGCATAGTTTTTTTCATGGTATTCACATATCCCTTTTCTCAGCATAGCAGTGGAATTATTTGGATTAAGTTCAAGAGATTTCTTTGCATCAGCAACAGCATCACAGTAATTCCCAAGAAGAATGTGACAATAAGCTCTTTGACAATAATATTGAGCATCATCTGGTTTCTGTTCCAAAGCCTCAATCAGCTCCTCTAACGCTGCCTGGGGGTCCTCCTAGATCAGAGCATCTGAGAAGCTCCGGAAAAACTTCTGGGCTCTTGCAGGTTCCGCTGCAGCTGCCGCCATCCCTAAAAATCGCTGTTGCTGTTAGAGCAGCTTCCTCCGAGGTTATGAGCTACACCGCCGCCGCCCAACGGGGAAACTTCTGGAGAAGCACCAACCGAGCTTCCGTCCTAAGTAAAAAGTGATTAATTTTCACCTTGTATAACTTTTTCTTCTTGTAAGTTTCTTCTTCCAAGTTCTTCAAATATCAGAGCTGAAACTGGGAGTCAAATTCAGTATTCTTGTTGAACCCTCAAATTATTCCATCCTAGAACCATGGGAGAGTCAGCAAATTGGATTGCATATCATTTAGATATGACCCAATTTTTATTTTACTGATTCCTTGCTTTCTGGTAAAAGATATCTTAAGCTCATCTTGTACATTGTCCTTGCCAAACTTACAATGAGCAAGTTTTTAAAGGAG
>NW_028018428.1:0-705 GCF_054177405.1 Leptonychotes weddellii
TTGGGAAAAAATCATTTTTCTCTATTTAGAAATTATTTCGTATTTAAACTCTCCAGACGTTTTCTTTTTCTCCAAGCAGATACTTTTTATAATAATCTGAGATAGCTAAAACTACTTGTTAGGAACCAAATGCCATCTGTCCTAGAAAGAATAAAACTCACATGACCACTGTGATGTTATAATGGTTTCCTTTCACTCACACTGGGAGTTTAAAAAAGGTGAACCATTTGATTCTTTTCCAGCACTGTTCCACTCTGTGTAAAATGCTCCAGCAAGGCTGGATGGCCCTCTGTAGACAGAACTAGGAGAGCTAGCAAGACTGGCTCTTGGTAGGTCACCAGAGTTGGAGATGGGGCAGGGCTGGGAGGCAGAGCTTTGGGAGTGCTGGGCTTTGCTCTCTGCACATGACCTTGATGGAACCATTCTGTCTATTCTTCTCATGTCTTCTAACATGATGTGATCCCATAACAAATTTTGAATCCTAATGCCCAAGAGCAACCATTCTCAGTATGGAGCCCTAGACCCTGTGGGTCTCCAAGGCTCTTGTAGGGATCCTCAACGTCAGAAGTGTTTTCACAGTAATGCTAACATGTTCTTTGGCTGCTTCACTACTTCAATATTTGTAATGATGGGTAAATTGCTGGTGCCTTAGCACAAATCAAGACCTGGGACCCAGTCACACTCCTATTGTGCAAGTATTGTACC
>NW_028018429.1:0-705 GCF_054177405.1 Leptonychotes weddellii
TGGAACATTCTGATTGCTGGGCCTGTAGGGGATGGATCCATGCTGGCTGAAGATCGTGGCTGCTAAGCAGCCTAGACAGATGGCAGGAACGAGTGCTGCCCCTGTGCCCAGGCCAAGAGCTGGGGGCCTGGCAGGTCCAGCCCAGAAGAAGAGAGGCCCAGGCCATCTGCTCCCCAGGAAGCTCTCTACTTCAGCGGTGGCAGAAGTGGACACAGAGGGAGGGGGTGGGATGGGGGAACAGAGAGCTAGGCGGGTGACAGCGCAGCGCTCCGCGCGCGAGAGTGGCCCGAGCACGGGCCACGCACTCAGGACGCTCAACTGTCCAAGCAAGTCACTGTCTAAAGGGCAGGGAGTGAAGGGAGACCTGGGAATCGGGTGGGGGAATGACTCACTCAAACAGTGAGGCAAGAAGCAAGCCGACTGTGCCTCAAAAAGTTAAACAAAGTCACCATAGCTACACTTCCACCCCTAGTGTTCACCCAAGAGGACCGAAAACGTGCGCACACAGGACTTAGAAATGTTCACAGCATCAGTGCCCATCACGCCTAGAAAAGGGAAACAACCTTCAGGTCCTGATGCCAATTCTGATGTGTTTTTTTCCTGATAGCAGCTGGGGTGTCCTACAATTCAACTCAATTCTGACCACCTACCTGGGGGTAGCGGCGGATCCCACAGGTTGAGGGCTCAGTCCTACAAGACTGCCCC
>NW_028018430.1:0-705 GCF_054177405.1 Leptonychotes weddellii
GGGCCTGTTGCCGTGGTTCCCAAATGTCTTTGCCGGAGGCGGAATTGCCCCGCCCTTCCCGGTCTGGGCTAAGTGATCTGCTCGGGTTTGGTCAGGAGCTTTTGTTCCCTGCAAGCTTTCCCTACAGCTTTGGAGGCTGAGAGTGAAATGGCAGCCTCCCAATCTCTGCCGTGGAGGATCCAAGAACTCAGGGCCCACTCCTCAGTGTGCCCCCAGAGAAAAGCAGTCAATCATTCCCGTCTCCCCGGTCTCCGGCCATGCTCCGTGCTCACCCGGCCTGTGACTGAGCATTTCTATCTCTGGCACCCGACCCAGTGCGGAGTCTCCAAACCCAGCAGATCCCTGCAGTGTGCTCCGGCGCCGCTCCTCCCGGGGGAGCAAGGGGAGTTTCCCCAGATCTGCTGGATCTGCGCTTGTCACGTCCCTGCTGGAAGAGCAGTGGCCCGACTGTGCCACAGATCATGGTTTAGGGCAACCCCGAGCTGAGAACCGCTCCTTGGCTCCATCTGTGCAGCCGGCTTCCCCGCTCCGATACCTGGGAGCTCTGCTGCACTCAGGCACCCCCAGTCTTTCTGTGACCCCAAGGGTCCTGAGACCACACTGTCCCGCGAGGGTTCCACCCCCCGCTTAGCCACTGGAGTGACATCCCTCAGTGGAGCAGACATCTAGAAGTTCTGATTTTGTGCTCTATGGCTCTATCACTTG
>NW_028018431.1:0-705 GCF_054177405.1 Leptonychotes weddellii
CCCAGTGTCTATCACCCAGTCACCCCATCCCTCCCACCCCACCCCCCACTCCAGCAACTTCAAATTATTTTAAAAAATTAACTACTTTTTGTGGCCAGAGTAACCTATGCCCATGGTAAATAAATACATAGCTTTGAAAGGTATGCGTTAAAAGTAACTTCCCTGGAGGCAACTGCTGCTAACGACTTCTGGAGGATCCTTATAGGACAGACTCATAGATGCAAGCGTATGGATCCTAAGATACTGTTGTGTATCCTCTTTTTTTTCACCACACAGCGTATCTTGGAGATGGTTCCTTATGAGCACATATGGATAAGCTGTGCTTTAAAAAACTGGCTACATAGTTTTCCAAAATTCGGATATGCCCTAATCTAACCATGCTGGGCTTTGGCCATGCGTCCAGGGGCTCCTGCCTGCCCATAACCTCTCCCTCGAAACTGTTCTTGGGTATTTAGGTGGGGTTGGTTGGCCATCCAGCTACCTGGAGTGCTGGGTCGCAGATGGACGGATGCTTGAATTGTGGATAGCAAGAAGGTCTAGTTCATTCTTCAGCTCAACCAGCAAACTTGGGGAGATGTGTTAAGTCCAGCACACCCTCTGAACTTGCAAGTTCCTAATTTATAAATTGGAGATAACATTTCTTTCCTTTCTTTGTCTTTAAAAATTAAAATATTCATATGGGTAGTTTTTCTCATTTTTACATTC
>NW_028018432.1:0-705 GCF_054177405.1 Leptonychotes weddellii
CTCAAATGGCAAATTTTTAAAAAAATGTTTCTCACTAGCTAATGGACTTTTCCCAAAATGGGTTTTTCTTCAGAAGTAAAAAATATATTGGATATAATATTCTTATATTGACTCTTAGGATCTAAAAAGTTAAAGTTATATCTTTATAAAACAAGTAGTTTGCTTGAGAGAGGGACTATTTCTTGTTCAAATTCTTAAATCTCAAGCATCCTGTATGTACTCAATAAATGATGACTAAAGGGAATTCTGTAACCTACTCAAAAAGTTCTGGTGAATGATCCTAGGAGAGAAAATTATGAGCCCATTCATTTATTAGTTTTTCTTGCTTGGGAACCAGTTTATGTTTATGATTTGAATAGTTCCTTTTTCTTTTCTTTCTCCCTCCCTTCCTTCCTTCCTTCCTTCCTTCCTTCCTTCCTTCCTTCCTTCCTTCCTTCCTTCCTTCCTTCTTTCCTTCCTTCCTTTAAGAGACCAGTGAAACAATCTCAGTGAAGAGAAATGTGTACGATCTAGATGGCCAGGCTGGGGAAAGTGTTCTCATAGTGAGTTAGTGCCATGAATTTGAGGATTCTTCTCATAGAGCTCCAACTCCTAAGCATTTATGCTATTGTTTCATCTGCCCACCATGTCTAAAATACTTTCTGCTACTCTAATAGCTTAATAATGTGGTGTAACGCAAGAGTATTAAACTCGAACACATCAAAA
>NW_028018433.1:0-705 GCF_054177405.1 Leptonychotes weddellii
TGCCCGGGAAGCTTGCACCACCTTTTTGGCTTTCCACAAGCCTGGACCCCGCCCCTCAGCCGAGCCCTGAGCGACAGCCGGGGCCCCGCTCCCGGGCTCAGGCAGCGCTCCTCAGCGGTGATGTCCAATGCCCGGGGAACACGGAAGCTCCGCCCACGGGCCTTTATGCGCAGGCTCTTCCGCCACCTGACGCGAGGGTAGTAGGGAGGTTTCAGGTGTTGTCATGGAGGACGCTGCAAAGCTGGGGCAGGCGGAGGAGGTCCCCGAAAACCAAAGAATTCAGCCGGCGACCGGTCGGGGAGGTACGCAGGGCGGGAGTCCGGCCGGGGAAAGAAGCCCTCACGGAGCAGCTAGTCTCCCGGGCTGCGCGGGAGGCCGAGGGCGGGCGCTCACGGGCTGTGTTCCTGGGTTTGTGTCGCAGGAGCCCTGGTGGAGCGCACCTCGACCCCCGGCGGCCTGGCCCTGGTGAGCCCCTACCACACCCACCGGGCCGGGGACCCCTTAGACCTCGTGGCGCTCGCAGAGCAGGTGCAGAAGGTGAGGAGGTGCGGCTGGGGAAGTAAATAACCGTCTTCGTTCACGTTTGGCCCTGCGTCTTAGGACTGGGACCTCACAACCACTTACTGTGGCATTTGTTTTGTCTGCATCTTACATACAACACGGGAAAACTGATTGTCCTTGACTCGAACTCTGATCTTCTGAGAC
>NW_028018434.1:0-705 GCF_054177405.1 Leptonychotes weddellii
GCTTAAGATTTTCTCTCTCTTTCTCCCTCAGTCCCTCCTCTCTCTCTTTCTCTGTCTCAAATAAATAATTCTTTTTAAAAAAAAGACTTTCTGTGACTCTCCATTTAGTCACAGAATTGTGTTCATCTCCACAATCAATTGCAATAAACTGCCATGCTCATTTAAATATTAATTTTATACTGTCATATAAGGTTGTTTAACTATTATATTTCTCTCACTTTTCAAGGGTGTGTAGAAAGAATTCTCACTTTTCTCTTAACCAATCTAATATAAATTATCTTTTGTATTTAATACTTTAAATTTTACAAGTTACGTAGAAGAAACATGCACTTGAGTATCCTAGGAACAGTTGGAGAAGGAGAGTCATATTTAAAAATGTTTGACTTCTGGTGTGCCTGGGTGGCAAAGTTGGTTAAGGATCGACTCTTGATCTCAGCTCAGGTCTTGACCTCAGGGTCATGAGTTCAAGCCCCACTGGGCGTGGAACCTACTAAATAAATAAATAGATAAATAAATAAATAAGACTTCTGTCTCTAAGGTATACTTTCCAGAAATGTGTTTTTTTTCCATTTTTTAAAATTTTATTATGTTATGTTAATCACCATACATTACATCATTAATTTTTGATGTAGTGTTCCATGATTCATTGTTTGCATATAACACCCAGTGCTCCATGCAGAACGTGCCCTCTTTAATACCCATCAC
>NW_028018435.1:0-705 GCF_054177405.1 Leptonychotes weddellii
CAGATGGGTTCACTGGTGAATTCTATAACACAGTTAAGGAAGAAATTATACCAATTCTCTACAATCTCTTCTAGAGGATAGAAGCAGAGGGAATATTTCCTAACTCATTCTGTGAGGCCAGCATTACCTTAATACCAAAACCAGACAAAGATAGTATAAGAAAAAAAAAAAACAACAAAAAAACTACAGGCCAATTTCTCTCATGAATATTGATGCAAAATATCTCAACAAAATACTGACAAATCACAATCAAAAAAGTATATAAAAATTAAACGCCACAAATTATTGGGATTTATCCCAGGTATGCAAGGCTGGTTCAGCAATCAAAATCAATGTAATCCAACACATCAACAAACTAAAAAAGAAAAATTGCATGGTCATATCAATAGATGCAGAAAAAGCATTTGACAAAATTCAACACCTATTCACATAAAAATTCTGGTAAACTAGGAATAGAGGGGAACTTTCTCAATTTGATAAAGACTATCAACAAAACTCTACAGTTAACATAGTACTTAACGTTGAGAAACTCAAAGCTTTCCCACTAAGGTCAGGTACAATGCAAGAATGTCCACTCTCACTACTCTTTCTTTCTTTTCTTTTTTTTTTTTTTTTGAGATTCATTTTTTTTTTTTATTCTTATGTTAATCCCCATACATTACATCATTAGTTCTAGATGAAGTGTTCCATGATTCATTGCTCGTG
>NW_028018436.1:0-705 GCF_054177405.1 Leptonychotes weddellii
GCCAGGAAATCTAATGGGCTAAAGAAGAAAAATCGGGCAAATTTCAAGAATGCATGAATATTGAGTTTTGCCACAATCAGATTATCATTCCTACAGAGAAACATGTAGCTTCTGAGGTGTATTTTTTCCTAATTTCAATAAAGTTAAATTGTTTGTATTTAAAAAAAAAGAAAACAAAACATCAGTGGGTTTAGCAAAATCCATCTTGAAAATAACTCTGCCAACACAAGTGAGAGTCACTTAGCCTTATCTGTGATTGTCAGAGGCCACTTCTTAGGAGAAGTGATATCCAGGGTATCACTTCTGGGGTGACACCACTATCCAGGGATAAGGAGTGGCCCTGGAATTGTAGCAGGATTACCAGGACAAGGAAGTAGGAAATGGCAGGAGATAAAGCCAAGGCCAGACCAGCCAGGGCCTCATCTGATACTGCTAAAGAGATTTTGTTTTGTGCTGAGGGCTATGAACTTCGGCTGTAAAACACAGAGATTGATGGAGAAGTAACTAGAAGAGGATATAAAATCAAAGGTTGGGTGGTTTCCAGTTATTACGATTGAGGGAATCATTTGTTTGCTGAAAGAAAAGAGCCAACAAAGAGATATGAGAAAGCAGGAAAAGGAAGTCTCCAAGGAGGGGTAGGACCCACAGCCCAGAGAGAAGAATGAGTCTTGAGCAGAAAGAGAGACTCTCCCTCCACCAAACTGA
>NW_028018437.1:0-11215 GCF_054177405.1 Leptonychotes weddellii
GGACTCCAGGATCATGACCTGAGCCGAAGGCAGTCGCTTAACCAACTGAGCCACCCAGGCGCCCGAGAGCAATTGTACTTTGAGAAAAGACTATGACCACCTAAAATAAGAAATGTCTGCAAACACACTTTGAATTCCACCTGCACAGAGCAGCACTGAATAATATATCCTTACTCTAAATTACCACCCCATCTGATAATTATCAAAACCACTTTCCCCACAATACCCTCTAACAATGCTTGCCTTAGTTAAACCCAATTCATGGAGAACATATCTCTGGAAGAACATTGATGTTACTTGTAATGGTAGTAATACTCCATCACATTTTGCGGTGTCCCATATTCTAAAATTAATTTGAACCCAAATCCATAATCTACATTTTATAATTAAGAGTGCCAAGGCTCAGTGACCTGAGATCAGTAACTTCATGTCAGACAGCTACAAATCAATGGCACAAAGGCGCAGTTTCCAGTCATTTGACCTAAGTTTGGTGTTTTTTTTTTTAACCAAATTTTGTGAAGCTGCTCTGTCTAAATAGTCACCAAGAAAGCATCTTAAATAGAAATTGTGACTTAGGGCCATTATTATTTGTGAGCTAGAAGTTACCTCTCTTCTGAAGCTATTATTGTGCAGAAGGTGACATGAAAACTATTCTCAGACAAAACCTGCCTATCAGCCTAATAGACCCATTAGACTTTTTATAGTGTTATAATTGAAAATAATAATCTTCAAAGTTATATAACTCACTTAACTGAGTAGATCATGAGTTCTGAATGTTCACATGAAACAGATTCTTGAGATCTTACTCAAGGTTGTGTGAAATTGTCACCCAATTAACTATAAATCCACTTCTTACTGAGAAAAGCATATCAGAATTCAAGTGAGTGACAATAATAACGCATAAACTTAAATGTACATGATCATAAAAGGTAAGCTGTTGCAAACTTTTATACTTTATTATTAAGACACTGATACTCTTCATGACAGATCAAGTCTCACCAGGGTGCCACAATATGATCATTTAGAAGATTGATTTATTCATTTATCACACAATATTTGTGGGGTTTTGTTTGTCTTTATAAAGTCATATTTTAAAAGTACCTTCAAATAACAACGTAGTTATTTAATCCTTGGCTTTCACTCAATCCCATTTAAAATTCACCAAAAAATCTGATGATAATTGTAATAATAAAATGACTAGATAACTAGTATTGCTTTAGTGCTTTATAATTTACCAAGTATTTTCATGCCTGTTACACTTGATCCTCAATAATCCTGTAATACGCTCAGCAATTCCCATTTTACAGATAAAGAAGCTGAAAATCATAAAGGAAATGCAGGAGATAAGAGAAAATTATGCTTATTGACAATTTTATCATTCTAAGGTTAGTGTGCCTATGAAAGAAAGAGAAAAAATTAGAAACCTACAAATCCAGGGAGAATTACCTCAGCCACCAAATCAGAAAAACTAGCATTAACCTGGGATTCTTAATTCCAATTGGTTTGTTCTGCATCAGTACAGTTAATTAATATACAACTCCAAATTAGTTTTCGCAGGCAGGGAAATGTCAGCGGGTTTCTTCTTGTCCTCCTGCTAAGTGGAGGACATTAAATCATTATTACACATAATAGTTCCTAATTTGCAGGTAGAAATATTAGCTCCCAAATGCATAAAAATCATTCTGAGCCTGAAGGTCAACAGTTGCATATCAGATTGTTTTGGTTTCCTGCTGGTCACTTTACATCATGGTTTAATGGTTACCATAGTATCTTTCTTCCAAAGTGAATTATGACCTGAACTTTAACTTTTCATTTTTGCTTAACTAGGAGGTAGCTGGGAGACCATATTATCAACTGCATTTTTCTAACATGGGAAAAGAAGCCCAGAGAGGTTAAGTGACTCACCAAAGGTCATACAGAAAATCTGTTCCATGGATCTTCCACATTGGTGCAAGCTTTGGAGGGAACTGGTCCATCTATTTCTTCTTGCTTATCTAAGTGTCTCTTCTCTGCCCTTATAATTCTGCATCCCACGACATTCAGGGAGACAGTGGAAAATGCATGGCTTTACCAGATGCAAACATACCCTGTAAATAAGACCAGTCACTGGCTGAGAAGATGGGGACGCACTCTTGCCGTATTTTATCTGCTAGGTGGCCAATTCATTAAAACAGACATCTAGTGTTTTAATCACTCTGCCAAACCACCATCTGTTTTTATCCCTGCCTCCCCCAATCCTAAACATCCCCCCATACCTTCCGCCACAGTCCCAATCAGGTTTTCGGATAGGAATGGACAGCGTGCAAGTGGAATGTCGGGGGCCTGTACAATAATTCATCTTTGGGGCATGACAGAACAAGCTGTTGGGTGCTGTGAATATGCAGAGCAGGTCTTGCTGGGCAAAATCCTGGATCTGAAAGGAGAATGGTTCCCACTTGGTGGAAATAAATGGTTTATTCCTCTCTTCAGTGTACTCAAAATGCTTACCAATCCTTGTAGAAAGTCTGAGGAATATTTCAGAGCCCAGGAATAAACCTCCTGGATGAAGGGGTTTTGAATTCTAATACTTAGGAGATGGATCAAGATCAAATGTGTCAATTTATTATGGCTATCATTTAATAGAGTCTTACTATGAGTTAGAACCAAGCCAAGCACTTTACATAAACTATCTCATTTTAATTCTTAAAATAACCTTTCTGGGTAGTAACTTGGGTATTCCCATTTTACAGATGAATCAACTAAATGAGACTCAGGCTGCTTGGGTCATTAGCCCAAGGTCACAGTGATTAGATGACAGAGTCTGGATTTGAACTTGTGTTTCTTTGACTCTAAACCCTGTGCCCTTAATGACTATGTTACCTGTCAAGTTTCATAATTCCACAGAGATGTTAATAATGGGATGCTTTCGGTGATAATTTTATGTTATGTGCTGTGGCTTACAAGATGGTTGCCTTTTTATTTTCATTGCAACTGTTTTTTTTTTTCCTTAATTATGCCTTTTATGAAACAACAAAAAACAACCAAAAACAACAAAAACCAACTCTAGGTCAGAAGGTTAAATTATCTGTACAAAATTATTCAGCAGAATCTCAGTAGGATAGGTCTTTTGGTGCTCCAGCCCAAAGCTTTTTCTAAGCAGTGCTTAGCCATGAATACCCATTCAAGACCTTGATAAAGTGGACAAGTCTTTTCTAAGTTAGGAATAAGCCTCAGCCTTGTCACCTCCTCACTTTCCTAATCTCTCGGGGCCAGGTGCACGTATTCATGGCCAGCAGTGTCCTGGAGCTACCTCCTGTTGGTTCAGCATTCTGCATTTCATAAAGTCAAAATGGTAGATCAGGCAGGTCCAGCGGCATAATTTTCAGGGTCCAAAGCAAAATAAAAATGCAAGGCACCTCGTTTCAAAGTTATTGAGAATTTCAACAGAGAAACGATGGGGCAATGAACAGAGCATGAGAGGTTTCTGAGTGTGGGATCCTGTGACCTGGGGCACAGGTCACATGCCCATGAAGCTGGCCCTAATCTTCTAAATCTCCAAGAATGGTCCTATTTTCCTCCACCTTATTCTTCTCATATAACCCAGAGTAGAAAGAATGTTGGAGACAGAGGATCTAGCCCTTGGTCCTGGTTTAAGGTGTATGGTTAACTAGTTTTTTGACTTCAAGTTTGTCATTTAACCTCTGATGCTGAGAGTCCTCATAATTTGTAAAATCCATCCGAAATGGCCCGGCCTACAGTGCTTAGGCCATGCAGTCGCCTGCCTTGCTCTACTTCATTTATCTTTTCAATTTCCCTTTCTGCCAGAGCAACTCTGAAAATAGTCAGCCTTCCTAATACCTGTACCAAAATCAACCATGGTCTTCACTTTCCCCAGCCTCCTGGCCATGCTGGGGAAACACCCCTCCCACTTCATTTACCAAGTCATTATTGCTTATGGCACATCTTCTCATTGGCTCAGATACCTACCCTGGGCCATTTAGAGAAAGTTATTTTAATATTGTTAAAGAGAAAAAAAAAATGTTCCTGTTTAGTCTACCAACCATGATAGTGAAGGAAATAGCTGGAGATTTTCCCCAAAGGGACACATCTGTTAAAATCATGTATTTGGTTTTTTTTTTTTTAAACAAAGATTTCTGCATCATGAAGATAAGCAAATCCATACTAAAATTGCTTATTTAGGTATACTTCAATATAAAAGTCTTTCTTCAAACCATAACCTCTATCTTGTGAAAAATTATAGTGATACCAACATAACTTATCTTTTCTCCATCTCCAATTTTCTTCCGCTTGTCATCTCTACAAAAAAATAAAATTCTTCTGCTTTTATCTCACTCCCATTCCTGAATCCAGACTAAATTTCTTTCATTCTTACTTTAGAACTCTTTCTGAGTCTTCTTCAGATTCCTCCATCCCCCAACCACTATGGCCCACCCCCATCCCCTCCTACCCATACGCTTTAGTAACGTTTCTCTTTTCCCTGCCCTGGGGAATATATCTCTATAGCTCTGCATTAAAAAGTCCTTGCATTTTGATTGAGCCGGATTTGGGAGTTTTATAAAATGTACTACTCTTTCAAAGAAGAGCTCAGATTTCTACTTTTTGACTAAACTTTCCTGCCTTCCATCCATCCAAACGGATGTGATCTTTTGCTTTGCCAGAATACTTATCACTTCTTAAGGTTGGTTAAGAGTATGTATGCACATGCCTCATCACCCCTTCTGGCTTGTAAGCAATGTGAGGACAAGGAATAAGCCCTCAGTGGTGAAAAGCCTGGCTTGATTAGATTCAAGTCACAGTGAGTGTTTGTTGAGTGAATGTGAACTTTTATCAGAGAGACAAGTTAAAACCGGAACAACTGGATTAGAGTCTTATCTCAGCTGACCTCTCCCCCTTGATGTTGTTCCTTGTTCATGTTTCTCAACTTCGGGGTCTATCAAAAGCCAAGTGAAGAGGCTGTTTCTCTGAGATCATTCATCTGTCCTGTTAATTTGTGTTAAGTGGTACTTTATCAGAGCCAAGCTTTTAAGTCCATTAAAAGTCTTACAGCTTCTCTCAAAGCTGGGAACACTATAAAAGACAACATCAATCCTATGGCTCTGCTCTACACTCAGGACAAGCTGGTGCTTTCAGCCCAAGTCTCCAGATCAGCCTTTAGGACCTCCAGAATGACCCCATGGAATGACAGCAAGCCGTGGAGTGTCACTTCTTTTGAGATAAGAAACAGACTGTCCTGAACTCAAGAATCCCTTATAAAGATATCAGCTGGAGGAGAAACAAACTTGCATGCTATTATCCTCAAATAACCTCATCTCTCAAGCTTTATAATGCACTTTTAAAAACTCTTCTCAAAAACAACAAATTTGACAGGCCAGACACAGCTCACTAACCTGGGAGATTTGTTTTAAAAATACAGATTTCCACATACCATCTGTAGAGAATTTCCGGGGTGAGGCTCAAAATTACATATTTTTAAAAGCTCCCTATCTGATTCTTATTTGTAGCTAGGGTTTAGATCTTCTAGAAGCCTATTGCAGACTGCAAAGCAATTTAACATGACTTATTATTTCATTTGGTATTTACTTGAAATAGCTAGGAATATTATTCCCATTTTAGGAATGAGAAACCAAAGTTTGAAGAGATTTGATGACTTAACCTAGTGTGAGTCCTAACTTTGATCTTCAGTTAGAACATAAGCTCAGGTCTTCTGAATCCCAGTGCAGGACTTGCTCACTGTTCACTTTTAGATCTGACAACTGCAGTTACCAACTTATTAGCTTGAACTGATTTATCAGGTTGCACTAAAGAGGGTGAGAAAACTAGGGTAGTGCATTTTCATCAGAAAAAGAACCACATGAGCAAGAAAAATTTATACAAGGGGGTAGCCCTTCAAAAAGCCTCTGCAATCTGTGAACCAAGGAAGGAAAAAATCTTAATTCCATTGATGGTCAAGCCTTCTTCTGTTTCTTTCTCTCTCTCTCATCTCTGTCACTTTTCTTCCTTCTTCCCAGTTAATGACTTAGACCCATTACCAACACAAAAAGTGTTAGATTGCATAGTCTCAACAAAAATGAGAGGATGGGAATGAATGAATTACGTACACAAGTGCCAAGGTTGTTGGTTCTGAGCTATTACAGTCATGTAGAGGGTGCCTCATTGCTCCTCTTCTTATTTTTGTTGTTCCTATCCTTCTAGTAATCAGCTCCCTCTCCAAAGAGAGAAGGAAGTGCTGATTTGATCTATCAGAGTTCAGGGCTTTTACTGAGCCATACTTCACTAGTGGATGAGTTTACTCCACCCCAAAGGTTAACACCTATATGCATCTCTTGTCTTAATAAGACTTGCATGTATACAATATACAAATATATTTGGAACTGCAGCATTTAAAACGACAAGATGCTAAAAAATACACATACTTACAGAATTGGGTGAATAGTGCAGAGAAAAACTTTAAGGACTGAGCCCTGAACTCCAATATTTCCTGACCAGGACAAAGAGGAAACTAAAAAAAATGGCCAGTGAGATAGGTGGGAAACCAAGAGAAAGCAGTGCTCCAGAATCCAAAGGGAGAAAATATATCAAAAGGAAAGAGTGATCAACTCTGTCCAGGTAAAAGAACAAGAGAAAGATTGAGAAATTGCTATTGGCATTTGGGCAATATGGAGGTTCTTGGAAAACTTGACAGAAGTCGTTACAGTGCATTTTGGTGAATGAAGTTTGAATAGAGTGGCTTGAGAAAGATTGGAAAGCTAGGAGATGGGCAAAGTATGAATAATTCTTGTGAGGAAGGTTTTTATTCTTAAATTTTGTTTTCATTTTTTAGGGGAATAGGGAAATGCAATAGTTGCATGGAATTTGATAACAAGGAAGTTTTTATGTTTTTGTTGTTTGGTTGGTTTTCCTGTCGTAAAACAAAACAAAACAAACTCATATATCACAGCATGACTGTATGCTGATGGGAAGGGCCTAGTAGAAAGGAAAAATTTGACAGTGAGGAAGTTATGTCCTTTGGTGAGTAAGACATGAAGGGTTGGCCTAAGATAGGAAAAAGCAGAGCTAATCTAGAGCTGAAAATAAAAGAGCATATGTGGATATAGAAGCAGATATGTTAGTATATTTAGGGAAAGAGACTTTTATATTATTCCCTGACTTTCCAGATCTCAAATTCCATGATTATACACCAGTACCCTCGTATAACTGATCCCACTAATAATGGAGGGAGTGATTTCCCAATGTCATTTAGAAAATTATAGACATATTCAGGACCATCAGCTTTTTCTGATGACTATATCCACAATGTTTAGCTCATTTGTACATTTGTTAGATAGTTATTGAAAGCCACTTGCCAAGAACTCTTCTAGACACTAGGAACAAGTAGTGAATTATATGATTTCTTTCTTTCAGTATATTTTAATCTGGAGTGTGAGACAGGCATATTTACATAATTAATTTGAGTTGCTGTAAGTTCTACAAAAAACAAGATGAGTTTGCAGTAAGAACAAACTATGGAGGCTGACCTAAGATAGCTGGAGAAAGATAAATAATTGATGATCTGAGATTTGAAGGATAAATAGGACTCACATGTGCGAATTAAAGTATAGGAAGTATGGGTAAGGACATTAGAGGAAGCACAGATACCATACAAGTACACCTCAAAGTTTTCAGGTGTGGCAAGGGAAATAAGAACAAGGGAGAAAGAAGTATAAGTTGCAGGAATAGGCTGGGGCCATATTACATGGGGACATGGTTAAAAGTTCGTATCTTGTCTGGAGGATATTGAGAATCTGTGAATCAGCTAGAATAGATCTGTGTTACAAAAGGATAACTGTACTGTATGAAAAAAGGAATTTGAAGAAAACAAATACATATGTAGGTAAACTGGTTGGAATATTATTAAAAGAGTTCATGTGTGAAATGGTAGCATAGACTAAGCTGGTTTATGGAGAGATGGGGAGAATTGAACGGATTTGAGAGATATCCAGGAGTGTTGATTAATAGGATATGATGGTAAGTGGTAAGAGAGAAAGAAAGATACTTTGGAGGATGACTTCCAGGGTTTGCATTAGAATATATAGGTTGATGGTAGTACCCTTAGAAAGAAGAGAAGGTTTTGGACTTATAAAAATAACGAGTTAGTACTGGACTGATACAGTGTCAATTAGATGTCAGTGAGCTTTTCAGGTGAAGATGGCAAACATAATGCACCAAATGCCCGCCACGTGCTATGTTGTGTTCTGTCAATAGAGAGAGAAATAGAAGTCACTTTTTACCCTCAAAAAGCGCATAGTTTAGCAGCTCATATTCTACGTTTCTATAGCACCTTTCTCATTCTGAATCTGTTTCCAGATCTGAAAGTAAAAATTTGCCCAGGAATGGCTAGAAGGAAGCAAAAAAAAAAAAATTCAAGTTGATATGCTTTAACTAGGCAACGGTTACTCCTAAAAAAGATCAGAATGTGGTGTGAAATATGCTAATAACACTTATGCAAATGAAGGTTCACAGTATTAACTACAAGATCAAGGGATAACTGCAAGTAATTTGGTAATGGGCTATAATTACCCTTCCATCTATAGTGTGGAGGATGAGGGTGATGCATGAATCAAACGCTGTTACTAAATACTTTCCCATTTCATCAGTGCCTTTTCTTTATTATTGTACTCGAACATACCTGGAAAACTATCACAAAATAAACAAGTTATTTTTAATATCAGACTAGAGATATTAGATAGAATATTAAATATTAGAATAGTTTATTCTTGCTTTTTCCCTTTCCTTTTTTTCTTTTTTTTTTTTTTTTAGATTTTATTTATTTGACAGAGAGAGACAGCAAGAGAGGGAACACAAGCAGGGGGAGTGGGAGAGGGAGAAGCAGGCTTCCCGCGGAGCAGGGAGCCCGATGTGGGGCTCAATCCCAGGACCCTGGGATCATGACCTGAGCCGAAGGCAGACACTTAACGACTGAGCCACCCAGGCGCCCCTCCTTCTTATTTTTGACTTGGTAATGCCTGACGGAGAAGTCTTTCTTAAAGTATTAGACAATTCCATGTCTTCTAAGAACTAGCTGTATGACTTTGGGTAAAGTTACCGATCTTTGCAAGTTGGTTTCCCTATTATTTATACAGGGATGTTAACATTCATAACGGCCTCTTCAAGAGCATCAGAAATGATCACTTTTTATTTACTTGGAAATATTTAAGACCATTTTTTTCTTTTTTACTTTTTATTTTGGAGTATTTTTGAAAGTTGTGCAACAAAGAGCTTTTCTCCCCACCGCCTCCCCCCCAACCCCTGCCCTGAATTCTGTGAAAGCAAGTTAGAGACATGGTGTCCCATTACCCCTGAATACTTCAAGTTGTTTTCCTACAAACATGGTGTTACCCTATGTGGTCATGGTATGGCCATCAACATTAAGAAATTAACACTGATATTGTCTACTTCCTACTGTTCAATATACAGAACACATTAGATGTGTGTCAGTTGCCCTAGTGACACGTTTTGTAGCAGAAGGATTCAGTGTAGGATCACGTGTTCCGTTCAGCCCACCTGTCCCTTCAGTCTCCTTCAGTGTGGAACAGTTCAGTCTTCCCTTGACTTTCATAACCTTGATAAACAGTTCAGTCTTCCCTTGACTTTCATAACCTTGATACTTTTTAAGATCAAAGTCAATTGTTTTGTAGAACGTCCCTCAATTTGGATTTGTCTGGTCTTTTCAAATACTTAGATTTAACTTAGTCCCTTTTAATTTGGGAGGAAGGAGGCAGAAATACGACAGAATTTATGTGCTCTTATTGCTTTCTATTGGGTGATAAACAGTTCCAATTTGAACCATTGATTAATATGGTTTCTGCCAAGTTTCTCTTTTGCAGAGTTATTATTTTTCTCTTTAAAACGAATAAGTATGGGGCACCTGGGTGGCTCAGTTGTTAAGCATCTGCCTTCGGCCTAGATCATGATCCCAGGGTCCCAGGGTCCTGGGATCGAGCCCTGCATTGGGCTCCCTGCTGAGCAGGGAGCCTGCTTCTCCCTCTCCAGCTCCCCTTGCTTGTGTTCCCTCTCTCACTGTCTCTCTCTGTCAAATAAATAAATAAAATCTTTAAAAAAATGTTTAAAAAAATAAGAATTTGTGCAGAGATATTTAAGATGTGTAAACATCCCATTCATCTTCAGACTTTTATCCACTTGTTTTAGCATTCGTTTATTTTTTATTTGCCTGATTTCATTATTACTCAGATGCTTTAAATAGTGTTTTTTGAAATTCCATCATTTGTTTGAAGTTTATTAGGGTAGTTCTATTTTTAGCCTTTTGAGGAACAGTATCTGTAACAGCTCACATTCCACCAACAGTGAATGAGGGCTCCTTTTCTCCACATCTTCACCAACACTGTTTCTTGTGTTGCTGATTTTACCCATTTTGATAGGTATGAGGTAATATCTCATTGCAATTTTGATTTGCATTTCCCTGATGATGAGTGATGTTGAGTATCTTTTCATGTGTTCCTTGGCTATCTGGATGTCTTCTTTGGAGGAGTGTCTGTTAATGTCTTCTGCCCATATTGTAATTGGGTTTTGTTTTGGGGGTGTTGAGTTGTATCAGTTCTTTATGTTTTGGATACTAACCCTTTATCAGATATGTCATTTGCAAATACATTCTCCATTCAGAGTAGGTTGCCTTTTAGTTTTGTTGGTTGTTTCCTTTGTTGTGCAGAAGCTTTTTATTTTAATGTAGTCTTAATAGTTTCTTTTTGCTTTTGCTTCCTTTGCCTTAGGAGATATATCTAGAAAAATGTTGCTATGGTCAATGTCAACGAAATTACTGCCTGTGCTCTCTTCAAAGATTTTTATGGTTTCAGGTCCCACATTTAGGTCTTTAATCCATTTTGAGGATTTTTTTTTTTTTGTATGGTGAAAGAAGTGGACCAGGTTCATTCTTTTGCATGTCCAGTTTTCCCAGCACCATTTTTTAAAGAAACTATATTTTTCCCATTGTATATTCTTTTCTCCTTTGTTGAAGATTGGCCATATAACTGTGGATTTATTTCTGGGATTTTTATTCTGTTCCATTGATCTATTTGTCTATTTACATTCCAGTACCATGACTGTTTTAATTACTACCACTTTGTAATATAACTCAAAGTCTGGAATAGTGATACTTCCAATTTTGTTTTTTCTTTGTTTTGTTTTTTTTTTTTAAGATTTTATTTATTTATTTGACAGAGAG
>NW_028018438.1:0-705 GCF_054177405.1 Leptonychotes weddellii
CGCTCCCTCAGCACAGAGCTCTTCAAGCTCAAGAACGCCTATGAGGAGTCCCTGGAGCATCTGGAGACCTTCAAGCGGGAGAACAAGAACCTTCAGGGTGCGCTGAGGCCGGAGAGGCCGGGGAGGGGCTGGGGGTAGTCTCCTCATGTGGCGCCACCCAAGGGTCCAGGAAGGGTGCCCCCCAGATTGGACCATGGCAGCCCCCAACTGAGTGGCCCGGCCCCTCCCACAGAGGAGATCTCCGACCTGACTGAGCAGTTGGGTTCCAGTGGAAAAACCATCCACGAGCTGGAGAAGGTCCGCAAGCAGCTGGAGGCTGAGAAGCTGGAGCTGCAGTCGGCCCTGGAGGAGGCTGAGGTGTGTGTGCAGGGTGGCCGGGGGGCGGAGGGAAGCCGAGCTGTGGTCCCTGTTCTCATCTCTTTTTTGTCCGTTTTGTTCCCCGGTCCATCCTTAGAGCCTAGCACAGTACCTGGCCCATAGCAGCCACTCAACAAACATTGTGGAATGAATGAATGAATGAATGAATGAATGAATAGGTCACTCCATGTCCTTCACACAGACATTTTACCCTTTACATCTTAGACAAGATTTCCTGGATCCCCTCCCCTCTCCTTTCCGCCTCTGCCTCCCACTTCAGGATTTTTTACATTCCGTGCCTGATTGCCTCCGTTTCCTTGGCAACACCTTTCTCTTCATTTTCCTCTT
>NW_028018439.1:0-705 GCF_054177405.1 Leptonychotes weddellii
GCGCCTGGGTGGCTCAGTTGGTTAAGCGACTGCCTTCGGCTCAGGTCATGATCTCAGGGTCCTGGGATCGAGCCCCGCATCGGGCTCCCTGCTCGGCGGGAAGCCTGCTCCTCCCTCTCCCACTCCCCCTGCTTGTGTTCCCTCTCTCGCTGTCTCTCTCTCTGTCAAATAAATAAATAAAATCTTTAAAAAAAAAAAATATATAAGCAGATGTGAATATTTTTATTTTCTCCCTTACTTCCATATCAGAAAGTTTACTGTATACGCCATTGTGTACTTTGTTTTATTCATTTCACAATAATTAGGCTGTGTTTCCACATAAGTACATAGAGCTTCTGTGTTGTTTTTTTTTTTAGAGAGAGAGAGAGAGTGTGTGATCTCGAGTTGGGGGAGGAGTAGGGGGGCAGGGAGAGAGAGAATCGTAAGCGGGCTCCCTGCTGAGCACAGAGCCTGATGCAGGGCTGAATCTCACGGCCCTGAGATCATGCCTTGAGCTGAAACCAAGAGTCAGTTGTTTAATGGACTGAGCCACCCAGGCGCCCTCTGTGTTCTTTTTATAGGATGCATAGTATTCCACCGTGTAGATGAAATTGAAGGACGCTGGGTTGTTTGCAGTGAAAAATGACGTGCGAGTTACCTTACATATAGCATTACAGACATGTGCCAGTTTATCTGTAAGATAGAAGTTTGGAAATAGGGGGATGC
>NW_028018440.1:0-705 GCF_054177405.1 Leptonychotes weddellii
AATTTTTAAATTTTATTTATTGTGTTGTCTTTCGTTCCTTTTTGTTTTCTACCTCTTTTTAAGGGTCTCACTGACGTCCTCCACTCTTTTCTCAAGTCCAGTGTGTATCTTTATGATCATTACTTTAAATTCTCTATCAGACATATTATTTATATCCATTTCACTTAAGTCTCTTGCTGTGGTTTCGTCCTGTTCACTTGTGACATATTCCTGTCTCATTTTGTCTAACTCTGTGTCTAAAGAGACAGAAAGCTGCATGTTAGGAAAGCCCACTATTGTCTCCTGCTCTTGAAAGTGGTGGGTGGGATGTGCACTTTTAACAAGGTGGTGCTGTTCCTGTTCCGCAGGGGACATGCAGCCACCACTGAGACCAGGGCAGCTAGGGCTGCTGCACAAAGCAGGGGAAGGGCAGGCAGTTTCACAAGGTATGTGCATCCTCCACAGGAGGTAACCAGCTACTGCAGCTGCCTGGACTGAAGCCCCACAAAGAGCACCGTTGGGAGACACTGGCTTGGCAAAGTTTGCACTGGTCTTCTGGGGGTGGGGACCCACAGTGCCGGGACTGAGGCAGGCTCAGATGGAGGGGGTGGGGCACAGTGTAAACAAATTAGGTAGTGAATGCCTGCACCACACTGGTTTCTGCAGGTGACCATATATTTATGTGGGGAGCAGGGGAGGGAAATGGTGCTTGCCATCTCCTTTGCT
>NW_028018441.1:0-705 GCF_054177405.1 Leptonychotes weddellii
TTAACCAACTGAGCCACCCAGGCGCCCAAAATGTTTAGTGTTTTTAAAAAATTATTCTCATATCCATCTCCTCTTACCACGGTACTTGGGGGTCTGACCATTGCTACCCCATACCTAAACAATTGCAATAACCTCCTCACAGGGTTCCTTACCTCCCAGCCACAGTCCATGCTGCTGCTAGACTAATGTTCCTACCAGAACACTCTGGAGACTTCCTTCCTTAAAAACACATCCATGATCCCATGTGTGTTATTAGATGGAGTCCAAATTCCTAGGCTTGGCATTCAGGGCCATCTGCTATATAGCCTCAAAATTATTGCCTTTATTCTCTTACTGTGTCCCTGATTAGGCAGCACTAAGAGGTCCCACCTTCTAGTGTACACCCGGCATTTCTTCTACTTTTATGCAGCACTTCATAGTAAGAGAGAAAAGATATGATATAGTGGAATGACCACTAGATTAGCATTGGACAGATGAGTTTGAATACTATTTCTGATACTACCTTGCTCTGTAATATTTTCTTAGTTATTTAATATTTTTTCTGAGGCTGCTTCCTCAATTTTAAGAGGGGATAATAATTTCTTTGTTATTTTGTTTTTGTGTGGATTCAGAAGCTAATGAATATAAATTATCTCATACATAGGAGGGGCTTAATATATTGTATTTATAATTCTGCTTTCACTCTTTTTTTTTAAATATCTTATT
>NW_028018442.1:0-705 GCF_054177405.1 Leptonychotes weddellii
TTTCATCTGGACTTTCACAGACGTAGGCCACACCAGTTGGGATGGTGCCCCAGTCCAAGGAGGGTATGAAGCAATGGAATGCCAAAATAGCATTTGCCTCAAGCCCCTTTGGGGGAAGCTTTTGGATCTTTAGCTTTCTAGCAGATCCCATGGAGGATTCCTTCCTATGGAGGATCCAGGCTCTCACATGGTTAGCTCTATCCCTGCAGCAGCTCTGCATTTTAGGGCTGGCTCCCTTTCTCTGCTCCTTTGAGGCCACCATTGCTTCCTGGCTGGTCGCACTGCCTGGTGGAAGCTACAGTCCTACTCACTGCCACCCACTGATGCACATGGCACTCAGGGCTCCATATTGATGCCCCACTTTTTTCTAAGGTGAACTTTGGTTCTCTACCCTTGAGCGGAGTGGTTCCTAAGGGTATGGCATGGCCTTGATGCCACTGTGGGTTTTGTCATTGTTATGTAGTATCAGTCCTCTCATTTGTCATTGGTGTTGACCTAGGCACTCCCACAGTCACCAGCACCATGATGAGCCAGACCCTTTCCCACAAGCACAGTGACTCTTACGTTAAGTCCCAACCTCAGGGGAGGTGTAGCTTATTCTCTTAGCTTCTTATCACACCTATAATATTGCAACTTTCCCATTTATTGATTCAATTTCTCCAGGCTGCACCTCTCTCGAGACTCATAATACTAAGTTCCCTGCAG
>NW_028018443.1:0-705 GCF_054177405.1 Leptonychotes weddellii
TCACTGTCTCTCTCTCTCTCAAATAAATAAATAAAACCTTAAAAAAGAAACCTATAAACTTGCCATTATACACTAATAGACAAGATTTTAACTTTTGAAATTGAAGGCATGGTAATTTTGAAGTGTCCAAAAAAACCTCACAAAAGTAGATTATAGGGACACCTGGGTGGCTCAGTTGGTTAAGCATCTGCCTTCGACTCGCGTCATGATCCTGGGGTCCTGGGATCGAGCCCCACATCGGGCTCCCTGCTCAGTGGGGAGTATGCTTCTTCCTCTCCCTCTGCCCCTCCCCCTGCTCATGCTCTTGTGCGCATTCTCTCTCTCTCTCAAATGACTAAATAAAAATAAAATTTAAAAGTAGATTCTACGTTTAACAAGATAACAGCAGGCAATTGATGCAAAGTCCGTAGCTCTGCTATAGAGTATTTTAAAATTAATCAAGTTCATTTCATTTTTTTCTCAGGGGGATTATTAGAGTTATTGCCGTCATCACTGTTTCACATATAAATATTAGCAACATCTTTCTTGATACACCTTCATTTTTTAGGCGTGCTAGAACACCGAGACCACCTGTATAAGCTTAACCACATATCTTAAAATCTGACCAGCAGATAAGAAGTAAGAGTGTTTTTTTTTTTATTCTTATGTTAATCCCCATACATTACATCATTAATTTTAGATGAAGTGTTCCATGATTCATTGTTT
>NW_028018444.1:0-705 GCF_054177405.1 Leptonychotes weddellii
AGTAGTGTGCTCACCAGAGACCTCCTGTGGTCTCAGCATTGACTTCTATGTTTTCCCTATGTTCATTTGTTCCATGCTGTTCTCTCTGGGCCTCAGTTTCCTCATTTGTAAAAATGAAGATAATAACAGTAGCTACATTATGGATTGCTCAAGGGTTAAAGGAGCTAATTAGATGGGTGGTTAGAGTGGTTCCTGACATATGGTAAATTCTCAACAAATGTTACATGTTATCACCTAATAATTATATGATTATATTATATGACAAATTATCCCATTTCCATAGGTAGAGGTTGGTTACTCTTTTTAAACCCTTTCAAAAGTATGTGTGCAATTTGGGGGGATAATAGTGATGACAATGGTCATGATGTAAGGAGTGGCTTCAGCAGGGAGGTTGGTTAGTTTCCATAGCAATGCTGCTGCTGCTGGTGATGATGGTGTTGATAATGATGCTGATGATGATGCTGATGATGCTGATGATGCTGCTGATGGTGAGGATGATGGTAATAATGGTGATGATGGTGATGACGATGGTAATAATGGTGATAATAATGATGATGGTGATGATAGTGATGGTGATGACGTTGGTGATGGTGATGGTGATGAGAGTGATGATAATGGTGATGATGGTGATGATAGTGATGGTGATGATGTTGGTAATGGTGATGGTGATGGTGATGACGGTGATGATAATGATGATGGTGATGA
>NW_028018445.1:0-705 GCF_054177405.1 Leptonychotes weddellii
TTCCTGCCCTGACCCAGGCCCTTGCCGGGTCCTCAGGGAGCTGCAGGAGAGGGAGCGGGAGAAGGCCCTGCGGCTACACAAGGAGCGGCTGCAGAGGGACCTGGAGGAGAAGAAGAAGAAGGTAAAGGGGAGCGGGCCGGGGCTCCCCTGGGGGCTGCAGGCGCCCGCGCTGCCTCGCTGCCTTGCTGCTGGGGGTGGCCCGAGCGGCGGGCCCCACACGCACGGTCTCTAACGCCCCGCCGCTGGCTCCCAGGAGGAGCAGCAGCGCCTGGCCGAGGAGCAGCAGAGGAGAGCCAGGGAGGCGGCGGCCGCCAGCAAAGGCCTGACTGCGACCCCGGACGCGCAGGTGAGCCCCGCCCCCCACCCCGTCCCCCGGCTCTGGTTCGTCCCTTCCCGGTAGCTGGAGGTGCGGACCGCGTCCTAGGACCACAGGAAATAGGAAGGATGCGGTGGGCCCAACTGTTTTTACCATTTTGCGTATGTGTGTTTTCTTACTCTTAAAAGTAGAATTTGTTGTTAAAAAAGAAGAACAAGAAGAAGAAACAACTTTTTTAAAGAGTATAAAGTGAAAGAAAGGCACCCTTACAGGAAAACTCCAAGTCTGGTGTCTTTCTATAGTTTGCACACATAAACCTCTACACACGCACACACTCTCGCACACATATACACTCATTCTCTCACACGCACACACACACATACACACAC
>NW_028018446.1:0-705 GCF_054177405.1 Leptonychotes weddellii
AATGCCCTTAAAAAAACATTAATATCTTAACCAAAGGCAAAGTTAAGCTATAATTTGTATAGCTCTAGCAGTCAGCCCCGAAAAGATTACTGGATTTAAACTAGGGAAAAGGCAACAAGGAAGCCATCTTCAAAGTAGCCTGGATCAATGAGCATATTACTTGGGATCTGTGTGATAGACTAAAGGAAAGTCTCCCCTCCGGGCTTGTAAGTAGGATTCTAAGGAAGAGAGTTTTCCCACTTCATCCAGTTTTACAGCTGAAAATGGATTTCATCCCAGCCCGGAGAATAGATGCATTGAGCAGCTTAAACAGGGTTTCAAAAAATAAACAGATATAGTGTTTATTTTTTGCACTATGGCATATTTATTGCATGATTAAGTTTTAATTCCTTTGACTTGTAATAGTCTTCTGACTCACTCAAATGGCATTGCATAGTAACACTATGGAGAAAAAAGTAGAGGTCAGTAGAGTAAAATGTGATTTCTTTAGATTATGTTTCTCTTTGGGGCGCCTGGGTGGCTCAGTTGGTTAAGCGACTGCCTTCGGCTCAGGTCATGATCCTGGAGTCCCGGGATCGAGTCCCGCATCGGGCTCCCTGCTCGGCAGGGAGCCTGCTTCTGCCTCTGACCCTCTCCCCTCTCATGTGCTCTCTCTCTCTCATTCTCTCTGTCTCAAATAAATAAATAAAATCTTTAAAAAAAAAA
>NW_028018447.1:0-705 GCF_054177405.1 Leptonychotes weddellii
CCTGCAGGCTGGACTGGCCCTTTCTTTTGGGGGATTAAGGTCTTGTTCTTGCTCTTGAACACTTTTCGGGAATCCAGCCTGTTCACGAAGCAGTTGGTAGGTCTGTGTTGTAGGTGATGGGTTTACACATGTTGAACCACTGCTTGGCCTGTGGGCTAATGCTGTAGCTGGTGAAGGCATGCTGCCACTGCAGCAGGCCCAGGTGCCTGATGAGCAGGCGATGGTAAGCAGCGAAGGAATCGGTGAGGAAATGCCGGTATAACGCTCGGTCCAGGAACCAGATCTCAGCATCTTGCGCTAACGCTGGTTTCCCTCTTTTGTAGACAAGGCAAACCTTCCCATTCCCATTGCAAGGATCCAGCTCAAATATCACACTGCAAGAATCAAAGTGAGGCTTCTCTGGCTGGTTCTCACTAGCTTCAACTGCATCATCCTCCAGGTCTGCCAGAGTTGGTGCATTTGGGAGTGAATACACGGAAGACTGGTTGAGTTGAGTCAGTTTTGCGATGCTGTTAATTGCCATGCTGCCCAATGGAATGGTGTCTCATCCAGCGTCACACTCCATGTCATGTGGAAGCCCTTGGTCATCAGGTAAAAATTCTTCACATCCTCAGGTAGCACACAGTTATTTTTTTGTTCCCATGAAGAAATCATATGATGTTCAGCAGGCGGTTTCTCTATGATAGTCACCTCTGTCACACCTGG
>NW_028018448.1:0-11214 GCF_054177405.1 Leptonychotes weddellii
CCTGAAAAACAAACTGAGTGTTCTAGAGGGGAGGGGGGTGGGAGGATGGGTTAGCCTGGTGATGGGTATTAAAGAGGGCACGTCCTGCCTGGAGCACTGGGTGTTATGCACAAACAATGAATCATGGAACACTACACCAAAAACTAATGATGTAATGTATGGTGATTAACATAACAATAAAAAATTTTTTAAAAAATACCCAGTCTATGTATCAACTAGGTTGCTGGGCAGCTGAGGCAGAGCAAGGGTGGTGGGTGGAGGTGACACCTTGCATCCTCACAGGAATAGATCCACAATTAAATCAGATGGATGAATAAACAAACTGTGGTCTATACATACAATGGAATAGTATTCATCCTTCAAAATACAGGAAATATTAACACATGCAACAATATGGATGAAACTGAGACCATATCCTGAATGAAAGCAGCCAGCCACAGAAAGACAAATATGGGGGTCTTGAGAGTAATCAAACTCATAGAAACATAATGGAGGTTGCCAGGGGCTACGGAGAGTAAGGAATGGGGAGTTATTGTTTAATAAAAATAGAATCTCAGTTTTGCAAGGTAAAAAAGCTCTGGAGATTGGTTGCATAGTAATGGGAGGACATGTAACACCACTGAATTATACACTTAAAAATGGTTAAAATGGTAAATTTTATGTTTGTGTGTTTATAAAAAAAGCATTTTTTTAATTTTTAAAAAATTCATATTCATAGTGAGCCAGTATTTATTAATTTAAAAAGGACTAATAAACCATCCAGTAGTTTATTATTATCTGTTCCAACAAACTTCTTCATAGCATATTCTACTTCAAATTTGTGGATGGCTCTGCATTAAGAAAGGTTTGAAATCAATACATGTAGTTATATTTCAACAACATAAAAAATACATGTTCATAGGAGGAAAAAAATGTTTTAATACAATAGACCATGCATTCTCAACTGGGGCAACACCACTCCCAAGGGTACAAAATTGGTTCTTGCAGAGGGGAAAAAAAAAAAAAACAGCTTAGACTTTGTACGTATAAAGCATAGGTTAACATAAAGTGGTAAATAGATATACAGTATATCTTTTTTACTTTATTAAACTTTTATGGTGTGATGGGGAAGGCAATAGAAAAATGCCTAAAAAGGCTTCTTAAGGGAGAGATAATGAAAATAAGGTTGAGATATACTGGAATACATAAAAATGTTAACAATGGTAATTTTCTAGATGTCAGGACACTGTCATTTTGTTTATTAATCCTTTTTACATAACCAATTTTTTCTTTAGAATTATGCCATTAAAATTAATTTTAAAATTAGTAACTAAAATTATGTGTATGCTATATGATGGCAATCATATTTTAAAATGCAAAAGAAAAAGACTATAAGGATATAGACAAAAATATTAATAATGGTTATCTTTTTTTTTTTTAAGGGGGGGAAGAGAAGAGGGAGAGGGATATGCAGACCTCTGTGCTGAGCCCAGAGCCCGAGATGGGGCTCGAGATGGCGCTCGATATGGGTCTCGATCCCACGACCCTGAGATCATGACCTGAGCTGAAATCAAGAGTTGGACGCTTAACCAGCTGAGCCACCCAGGTACCCTGATAATGATTATCTTTAGGTAAGACTATGGGCAACATTTTCTTTCTTCTATTTTCTTTTGTTTTCCAAATTTTCCATAATGAAGAAAAAATGCAATTTGTGATCACCTCCCTTAGATCATATCAAAGAAAAGAACAAGAAGAATTTCTTTCAGGGTGCCTGGGTAGCTCAGTTGTTAAGCGTCTGCCTTCAGCTCGGGTCCTGGGATCAAGTCCCTCATCAGACTCCCTGCTCAGCAAGAAGCCTGCTTCTCCCTTTCCCACTCCCCCTGTGTTCCCTCTCTCGCTGTGTCTCTCTCTGTCAAATAAATAAAATCTTAAAAAAAAAAAAAGAATTTTTTTTCATACCATTCATTCATTTACTCATTCTGTTACAATATATTAAGCAGATACCACGTGCCAAGTCCTGTGCTAGGTCCTGGGGATCAATACTGATGAATAAAGACATGGATCCTGTATATATGGTACTTACTTTCTTATGAAAAGGCAGACACAGATAGAGACAAAACATGAATAGTAAGCTATAATAAATAGTATTAAAAAATATCAACAGGCTGAAATTGAAAATTAAAAACCAGTTTATTAGGGTAGCTAGGGAAGACCTCCTTAAGGCCATTTCAGCTGTGACCTAAAACATAAGAAGGAGCTAGCAGGTTAAGAGTGGAGGTCAAAGTATTCCAGGACAAGGAAACACCAGGAGTCAAGTCCTTGAGGAAAGGAAGGCAAAGCCCAGAGCAGCTAGAAGGCAGTGAGCAGGGGGAATACTGGAGCAATGAGGCTCCTCTTGCAGAGCCTTATAGACCATGAGGGAGCTTGGATTTTATTCTGGGGACAGAGGGAAGCTATGGAAGAACTTTAAAGCATGAGATGGATGTGATCCAATTCATATTTTAATATTACTTTGTTGCTATGAGGAAAGACTGTTGGAGGGGAACAAGGGTGGAAGCAGGGAATTAGACAGGACTCTGTTGTAATTGTCTGGGCAAGACTGTGAACTCCACACAGTATCTGCTCAAATCCCAATCCTCTTCAAGTGACTGCTGTCACTTCCTAGGCAACAATTTTAGCTTTGCTGTCATGGGTGCTAGAGTTGTTAAAATTGCAACAGTTCTAGGGTGCCTGGCTGGCTCAGTCAGTAGAGCATGCAACTCTTGATCTCAAGGTTGTAAATTCAAGCCCCATGTTGGGTGTAGAGACTACTTAAAAATAAAATCTTAAAAAAAAATGCAATAGTTCTTCCAAATCTATGGCTCAAGTTCATGTTTTTGATGCTGTTGGCATTATCCTTCATCAAATACTACCCTGTTACCTCTCTCCTGTCACTCCTGGAAGAACCTGCAAAATTGGTAAAAGATCTTTTGAAATTTCAGCTCTTTTGGCCCCAGTCTATCAGCAAATATTTGTTCCTGTATCTGTTGTGTGCCAGACACTATGCCAAGCACTTAGGATCAGGTTGTAACCAACACAGACACACTCAGACAGCTTAGACTCAACCAAGAAGTACAGCTCCCTCCTACAAACAATTTAGAACAATTTCCTCAAAAAATTGATTGAATTACCCAAGAACATTTCTTTCTATCTTAAGGATGGCCAGATATAATTCATCTTTATATTCTCTTCTGCTCTTCACAGGATCTCTAGCTGTCCACCGCAATGTCTCAGATCCTAAAGCAGCCTGGATTTTCAGATTTTCTTATAAAGTCCTCTACAGTATTGTTCTAATGCCCCTGTCCAACTGTTAACTGAGCCACTCCCCATATTACACTCTCTGGTCTAGCCATTCTGAACATCTCTTTCTTCTTTACTGTAGGAAACTTGCATTCACCTATAAGTGGTTCCATCAGCCTGACACACTCTTTTCCTCTAAAAGTTAAGGGTTAGGTCATTTTCATCCTTTAGGTTTTAGCTTAAAGTGTAATCTTTTCAAAAAAGCATTTCCTTATTACCCTTCCTCAGAAGACTCTACATGATCCCAGTTATCTTGTTGATAGATTACTTCCTAATAATTACAAGAAAGCATAATTATTTTATACATCTTCTGTCCTTATTTTCACTCTGTCTCCTTCACTCAAGGTAAGTTCCATGTGGGCAGGATCTATGACTATCTTGTTCATTAGAATGCAGCGTGACCCATAGAGATGCCTAAAAATGGCTTTTCAAATGTGTTCTGAGGGTATGAATAAATGAATGAATGCCACTTTCTGTGTCCAGAATACTCTGCCTCTTCTACTTTAACTTAGTTAATATCAAGTAGGTCTCAAATTTATGGTGCTTCCTATGGAAAATTGTCCTTGGATCCCCTAGTTCTCATCTTTCTATGTGCTCTCATGGCATCCTGTATGCTACCAGTTACAGTTTTATCACCTGTTACTGGGATATTTTGTTTAATCCATACCTCAAAGTAATTTTGAATTTATTTGAAGTGTTAAAATTTTACCTATCTTCATTCAATAAAGCTCTGGAGTACAGATTAATCAGAAACTCCCTTATAGTAACTTGAAAATGAAAAAGAGACTTCCATTTTCTGTCAAAATGGAGTAACAGAGACTAGATTTACCTGCCCAACTTAACCAAAAACCAGATAAAATACATGAAATAACAGTTTTCAAGAAACTAAACATGAGACAACAAATAATGGTGGTCGCTGAGAAATAGGAAGCAAGACCCAGCACTACATCTACCCCAACTTACTGCATGAAAGAGTTTCCAGGCCACATGTAAGGAAGGGGAGCCAGGCAGAGCCCAGTAGACTACCTGAACTGAGAAGACGCAGCAGAGAGTTCCAGGCAACCAAAGCAGCTAGAGTTCACATGACATGGGATTAGAAAGAGAAGAGAAGACAGGAAGAGAACTTCAGAGATGTGTCCTGAGTAGTTACAAGAATATGCATTCAAAGAAACTACCAGGGAGCAGAATAAAACATCCAAAAAGGATTAGAGGAAAGACTGTGTGGCACTTCTACAGGGTTGGCTATGTTGCCTATTCTCAATAGCCAAACTAGAAAAAATTCATGAATTATGAATAAATTCAACAACTTAGATAAAATGGAAAAAAATTTTTGAAAGACACATATTACCATAGTTCACTCCAAAAGAAATAGATCACCAGAATAAATTTATAGCTAGTAAAGCAAATTTAAAATCTTTCACACACAAAAAAATTTCATTCCCAGAAGGGTTCAATGGTGAATTCTACAAAGTATTTAAGGAAGAAATAACTATAATATGGTTATGTAAAAAATATATAATAATATAACATTCATTTATATATATTTATGGATTTACATCTATTTATAACCATATATACATATAAGTATATAATAATAACATGCCACATACATACACATACAATATAAAACCTTCCCAAATACTGTAGAGGATTTGCAATGATGTGGATGGAACTAGAGGGCATTATGCTAAGTGAAATAAGTCAACCAGAGAAAGACAACTATCATATGATCTCACTGATATGTGGAATTTAAGAGACAAAACAGAGGATCATAGGGGAAGAGAGGAAAAAGTAAAACAAGACGAAACCAGAGAGGGAGACAAACCATAAGAGACTCTTAATCATAGGAAACAAACAGGATAGCCGGAAGGGAGGGGGGTGGAGGGATGGGATAACTGGGTGATGGACATTAAGGAAGGCATGTGATGTAATGAGCACTGGGTATTATATAAAACTGATGAATCACAGATCTGTACCTCTGAAACTAATAATATATTATATGTTAATTAATTGGATTAAAATTTAAAAATGTTAAAAAATAATAATATTAAAATGGTAGAAGAGGAAACAATGGGAACTTATTTGATGAAGACATTATCCTGATGCCAAAATCAAACAAGGCATTACAAGAAAACCACAGATGAATCTTTTTCATGAACTTAGAAAGAAAAACTCTTAAGAAATTTTAGTAAATAGAATCCAGAAATATATAAAAAAAATAGTATATCATGATGAAGGAAGGGGTTATCCAAGGAATATAAGGTTTAACATTTGAAAATCAATGTAACTCACTGGAATCACAATTTTAAAAGAAAAATGATACAATCATCTCAATAGTTGCAAAAAAAGTAGTTAACCAATCATACCTAAGAGAGGAAGATAAATGCTTTCCCCCAGGATCAGCAATAAGGCAAGCAAGTTCACTCTTACTGCCTTTATTCAACATTATGTTGGAGGTTCTAGTCAGGACAATAAGGCAAATAATAATAATGATAATAAATGAAATGCATCCAGTTTGAGAAGGAAGAAGTAAAACTTTTTTTCGCAGACATTGTTTATGTAGAAAATGCAATAAAATCTACCAAAATTCTTCTAGAGTAAATGAATTTAATGAATCACAGAACACAAGATCAACAAACAAAAGTCAAAGATGTTTCTATGTAGTGGCAACAAACAAGTCAGTCGGAGAAAGACAAATAGCATATGATTTCACTCATATGTGGAATTTAAGAAACTAAACAAATGAGCAAGGGGAAAAAAGAGAGAGACAAATGAAGAAGCAGACTCATAACTACAGAGAAAAAACTGATGGTTTCCAGAGGGGAGGTTGGGGGATGGGTGAAATAGGTGATGGGGATTAAGGAGTGTTGGGGCGCCTGGGTGGCTCAGTTGGTTAAGCGACTGCCTTCGACTCAGGTCATGATCCTGGAGTCCCGGGATCGAGTCCCGCATCGGGCTCCCTGCTCAGCAGGGAGTCTGCTTCTCCCTCTGACCCTCCCCCTTTCATGCTCTCTGTCTCTCATTCTCTCTCTCTCAAATAAATAAAATCTTAAAAAAAAAAAAAGGAGTGCACGTGTCATGATGAGCACCAGGTGATGTATGGAAGTGTTGAATCACTATATTGTACACCTGAAACTAATATTACACTGTATGTTAACTAACTGGAATTTAAAAACTTTAAAAATCAGAAACTGAATTTTTAAAAATTATAGCAGTATCAAAATACAAAATAGGGAAAAATATGACAAAAGATGTGCAAGACCTGTATGTTGACTATTATAAAACATTTCTGAGACATATTTTTAAAGTATGTAAGTGGAGAGATATACCACATGTATGGTTGAAAACTCAATATTGTTACGATGTCAGTTCTCTTCAAACTAAACTCAGGATTAATCATAATCCCAATAAGATCCCAGCAGGTCTGTATTGTAAAAATTATCAAACCAATTCTAACATTCATATGGAAATGCATAGGACCTAGTGTAGCAAAACAAAAGCAAAAAACTTCTTTCAGAAAGAAAGACAAAATTAGAATGTTAATATTACTTGATCCCAAGGCTTATTATAAAGCTACAGCAATCAAAAGAGTGTAGTATTGGCATAAAGATAGGCAAATACTTCAGGGAAACAAAATAGAAAGTCCAGAAATAGATTCACACATATATGGACAACTGATTTTCAACAAAGCTGTAAAAGCAGATCAGTGGGAAAATAATAGTCTTTAAATAATGTTGAACAATCAGATAATCATATGAAAAAATATATATATACAAAAATCCACTCCAAATAGATTATAGACCTAAATGTAAACCCTAAGACTGTAAAACTTTTTAAATGAAAATTTAAGAAAAAAAATCTCTGTCACCGCAGTTACGCAAAGATTTCTTAGACACCTCTAACTAAATTAATTTTCAAAAAAATTACAAATTGAACTTGAGCAAAATAAAAGCTTTTGCTCTTCAAAAGACAATGTTAAGGAAATGAAAACACAAACCACACTGAGAGAAAATATTTTGGAGTCATGTGTCTGATAAACGACTTGATCCAAAATATAAAAACAACCCTGAAAACACAAGAGTAAGAAAATAAACAATACAACTTTTTAAAGGGCAAACATTTTGAACAGGTAACTTTATCTGTTCAACTGATGCAAATAAGTTTAAATGTGTTCAAATTCATTAGTCATTAAGTAAATGCAAATTAAGCCCACAATGAGATACCACTACATACCTATTAAAATGACTAAAATTAAAAAAAAACTGAGCATAGTAAGTGTAGACAAAGATGTGGAACAACTGGAATTCCCATGCACTGGTGGTGGGAATAGAAGATAAGAACTTTGAAAAACAGTTTGGCAGAGTCATATAAAGGTAAATTTACACTTATCCTGTGATTCATTCATCCCACTCCTGGGTATTTACCCAAAGGAAATGAAAGCTTATGTCTATAGGAAGATTTGTACTTGAGTGTTCACAACAGCTTTATTTGTAATAGCCCCAAACTGGAAATAACCCAAATGTCCATTAACAGATGAATAAATAAGCAAAGTGTGGTATATTTGACAAATGAATAGTACTTATTAATAAAAGGGAATAAACTGTCAGTACTCAATACAACAGGGATGAATCTCAAAATAATGACACTAAATGAAAGAAGCCACAAAAAAATGAGTACTTACTGTATGATTCTATTTATTTAAAATTCTAGAAAATAAAAACTAATGTGACTAAAGGAAGAACAGTGGTTTCCTAGGAACAGGGACAGGGTAGGGGTTAAGAGGATGAGGCAGGAGAGAGAGATTACAAAGAGGCATGAAGAAACTTTTTGGTTGTGATAGATATGTTCATTATCTTGATTATGGTAATGGGTTCACAGGTGTACACATGTGCTAAGATTTATCAAAATGCACACTTTAAGTATTTGCAGTTTATCTTATTTCTATGATATCTCACTAAAGCTATTTAAAAAAAAAAAAAAGAGGATCTGAGATAAATGCCCTACTCAGAGGTCCCACAGTCTGTGAGCTGGCCCAAAGTAAGATTTTATCTATAACACTGAGACAGAAATTGCATCAAGTCACCTAAGACTTTATCCAAGGGTCACTTACATAACCCTGAAGCTGCCACCCTGAAGAGGCTAAGCTAAAACCTATAAAACTTTTCTATAACTAATGTTGAAAGGAGAATGCAAATGAGTCATGATCTGGCCCAATTTAAATATATTCAAAATGTTGATCACCATTTTAAGGAACCTAGAGATCTGGATCCAAATTCATTGCATCCAGGCAAATCTATTTATCTATTTCATTTCTTTTCTATTATATGGGAGTACTTGATTCACTGATTCATTCAGCAGACATTGAATGGACTACTTCTGTGTGTCAGACAGCATGAAGCCTGTGGTTGAGAGAAAAGAAGCGAAGATACAAGCAGGCAGACATGTTCCTAGTCCTTGAGGAGTTCACAGACCACTGGGGAAAACAGATACTTAGAGTAGGAAAGATCCTTTCATTATTCCAGACAGTGTCATAAAAGTCTCTACAGAGAGGTGGGGCTTGATCTAACTTTGAAGACAGTATTACCAGGAATTAGTTATAAGCAAGAGGGGAAGAGGATTCCAAACAAAGATATCACCTTGTGCAAATGCTCAGATAGTAGAATGTCAATGGTACTTTCTCAGACAGGAAAGTTACATGGTTTAGGTTCAGCATTTAGGGAGTTGGCATGGGAAGGTAGAAATATAACCATAAAGATCTGGGTACATATATAAATATATAACAACCCTAACTTTAGATGGGGGGAGGGGAAGCCTCAGAAGGTGTTGAACACAGTTTAAGAAGTTTAGATGTGTAATTATTCACAAAGAGACATACAAAGACTTTTAAGCATGGGAATGGAATGATAAAATTTGGGCTTTGGAAATGGAACTTAAACTAAAGTAGTTTTCAATTCTTTAAGAAGCCCTACCAAATAGTACTACTTTTCGTGGAGTTCTAACAAGTTTCAAGTGGACCTCAGTTGAAGGGAAGGAAGAACGACAAGGAAGACAAGAGAGGCCTGGTTCAATCCTCTCACTCCAAAGACAACAGAGGGTTCTCCTTTTATCTGTGTATTGAATTTGTTTGTGTTCACCTGAGAGTTTGATTTTGATTTTCAAAGATTTGGCTGCATTTTTTTTTTATTTGAAAACCACTGATGTAAAGGATGAACTAGAAGGAAACTATAGAATCATCAGGGAAAGTAAAACGTTATTGGAGTAGGCTAGGGACCAGATAACAGAACACAAACCAAGGCAGTATAAATGAGTTTGCTACTTGTATTCATATATTAGAATGTTGTGAAACAAACAAAATCCAAAATGCAGAGTACTTGTGGTGTGCATCCCCTCAGAACAGAAAGAACTTTTGAGTCCTTCCTTATTCTCCAAAAGGATCCACAACAAGATCAAAAAGACAGGTATACTATATTCCAACTGCACATATAAAGCAAGTAATAAACAACTCTTAAATGGCTCTCCAAAGGAAAATTAAATTTTTATGGTGATTTTAAACTAAATCAAAACTTGGGTCTTATTGAAGTATTATTAACATACAGTGTTATATTAGTTTCAGGTGTACAATATAGTGGTTAAACACTTCTATACATTACTCAGTGCTCATCATGATAAGTGTGCTCTCAATCCCCTTCACCTCCCCTCTTTTAACCATCTGTTTGTTCTCTATAATTAAGAGTCTGGGGTTTTTTTGGTTTGTCTTTTCTTTCTTTCTTTGCTCATTTGTCTTGTTTCTTAAATTCCACATAAGAGTAAAAATACCACCCATATTTGTCTTTTCACTTAGCATTATACCCTCTAGGTCCATCCAAGTTTTTGCAAATAGCAAAATTTATTCTTTTTTATGGCTGAGTAATATTTCATTATATATATACATACTACAGGTCCTTTATCCATTCATCTATGGATGGACACTTGGGTTGTTTCCATATCTTGGCTGTTGTAAACAATGCTGCAATAAACATAAGGATGAGTATAACACTGTGTGTTAATTGTACTTCAACAACAACAAAAATAAAAACAGCAAAACAAAACAAAAAACTGAAAGACGCTTACAAAGTAATTTGTTTGCAAGCTCCTTCTATCTTTCTGACATTTTCCAACCATCCCTATTAGTGTTTTCCAGATGACATTATCAATTTTAAACATTTATGACCTATAAACATGGTCATTTCATAAGGTTCATTTGTGATAGTAAATTTATATACAGCATTAAAACAGCAATATTTATATTCTTTGCATTTCATTTGATTTTTAACTTTAATTTTTGAATCTTTAAAATACAATCAATTTACTTTCAATGGAAAAACTGATTTCTTTCTGAATATATCTTACATAGATTCATTTTTTTTTTAAGATTTTATGTATTTATTTGAGAGAGAGAGAGAAAGATAGCAAAAGAGAGCACCAGTGGGGGGGCGCGGAGAGGGAAATGCAGGCTCCCCACTGAGCAAGGAGACCAACATGGGGCTCAATCCCAGGACCCTGAGATCATGACCTGAGCCAAAGACAGATGCTTTACTGACTGAGCCACCCAGGCACCCTTATCTTACATAGATTTAAATAATGTTTAACTAAATAAATGTATTGGGTATAACTACAAAAACAAACAACTATGGGTTTGTTGGAATTCTGTACTAAATGCTCATTTTTATTGAGCTGATAAAAATCAATTTCCTGATTTTATTACTAATCAAGAAAATAAGAAAACAAAACAGTTGATATTTTATATATGCATTGACACAGGCTTAGAAAACTCATTTATTCCATGTAAAATGAATTTACCTCGATCGACAAAAAGACTCCAGATTTGTTTAAGTGAAAAAGTCACACATTCACTTT
>NW_028018449.1:0-705 GCF_054177405.1 Leptonychotes weddellii
AATAAATAAGATTCAAAAAAAAAAATTTAAAAACAGAACTACTCTATGATACAATAATCACACTACTGGGTATTTACCACAAAATACAAAAACACTAATAAAGGGATACATGCACCCCTATGTTTAAAGCAGCATTATTTACAATAGACAAATTTATAATAGCCCAAGGGTCCATAAATAAGTGAATGGATACAGAAGATGTGGTACACACACACACACACAGGAATATTATGCAGCAGTAAAAAGATGAAATCTTGCCATTTGTAACATCAATGGAGCTAAGAGAGTATGTTAAGTGAAATAAGTCAGTCAGAGAAAGACAAATACCAAATGATTTTACTCATATGTGAAATTTAAGAAAGAGAACAAATGAGCAAAGGAAAAAGAGAGACAAACCAAGAAACAGACTGAAATTATTTATTTATTTGAGAAAGAGTGCAAGAGGGCAAACATGAGCAGGGGGAGGGGCAGAAGGCAAGGGAGAAGAAGACTCCCCGCTGAGTAGGGAGCCTGATGTGGATCTCAATCCCAGGACCCTGGGATCATGACCTGAGCCAAAAGCAGTTGCTTAACCAACTGAGCCACCCAGGAACCCCTCAGACTCTTAACTATAGAGAACAAACATGGGGGAGCTGACTGGGGGGATGGATGAAATAGATGATGGGGAGGAAGGAATGCACTTGTCCTGATGAGCACTGGATGATG
>NW_028018450.1:0-705 GCF_054177405.1 Leptonychotes weddellii
AACACATTAGACTCTTGGCATGTTTTAGCAGATGTGTGAAATGCACTGCATTTGATTCAAATGGCATTTTTAAGTTCATTGCAAGTTCTTGCTATTTCATAGGCAAATTACAGTTCAAGCTTATAGTCCTGATCTCATGCAAATTACGTTCATTTCTCATATTAATTGATGAAGTTGATCTCCTCAGATCTCTTAGACTGTGTTACTGAAGTGACAGCTTTTGTACCTGGCTCTTAAATTAGTTTTGTAGGTATTTGGCAGAGGAGACACCTCTTAGTAAACACACAGATGGCCTTTCCATTTGTTGACTGAAATTACATTTTAAGGTAATATGCATTTAAATCACTAGGTTTTGGCATATTTACTTAAAAGCATAACTTATCATTTTATAGATGAGTCTTATATGTTAGCAAATTGACTCAGAAAGCAAAAGGAACAGCTAAAAATGAGCATTAATGTATAGTTACTTTTTCATTTTTTCCCCATTTCCCATATGTCACTTGATCTTCTCTTAGGAGAGCTGTCCTATTTATATGGCAGTATGGAGATTATTATTTCTACTCTCAAAATTACCTTTTTCATAGTATACAGAAGTCAAGACTTTTTAGGAAGAAAGAAATCATGCCTTTGTGCTATAATTTTTCTACATTGCTTGATCAAATTCATCATTATTTTGATGTCTATGTCTATTGCAAATAACCTTTT
>NW_028018451.1:0-705 GCF_054177405.1 Leptonychotes weddellii
GTGGTAGCTAAGGTAATATCCAGGTGCAAGGTGCCTGTCTTCCTGTTGGGTCTGCGGTTGACCGGGAGTGCCCCCCCCCGCCGCCTCCAGACTCCGTTCTAAACGAAACTTCTTGTTAATTTTCGCTCGGGCAAGTCCCTGCCCCACCCCCAGTTGCTCCCCTCTGCCCCAGGAGGTGGGGCGGGGTTCCCGCGAGGAAGGGCCGGCGCGGGCGCTCGTGTGGCCGGTAGGGCACCCAGGAGGGCGTCCAGGTAATGACGTCAGGAGCCGCCTGGTGACTGGGGGAAGGGGAGGTGTGACGTCGGGCGGAGGCGCCCTGCAGCCCGACTGTTCTGGAGGGCGGTCGCCGGCGAGGCCGCGCTGAGTAGGGAGCCGGCCGCTCCGCCGTAGCTCTCTCGCTCCTCCGTCCGTGCTCCGTCCCCGTGCCCGCGGACGGCGAGGCCCCCTCCCGGCCCAGCGCCCCGCACGCCGGCTCACGGTTGGCGCCCGCTTCGCGCCCCTTGCCGGCCGCGTGCCTGCCCCGGCGCCGCCCGGACCCGAGCCCAGCGTGGGGTAGGGCCCTGAGCGACCCTCGCCCGGCCGGGGAGAGCCCCTCCTAGCCTTGGGGGCCACAGCCTGGCTCGGCTCGGGCCCGTGACTCCCGCGGACGCGCCGCTGCCTGGCAGCCGGCGGCCGCTGCGCAGCTCGGCCCGGCGAGAGCCCGCG
>NW_028018452.1:0-705 GCF_054177405.1 Leptonychotes weddellii
TGTCATCAAAAAGAGAAGAGCTATCCAGCGTTGGTGAGAATGTAAATTGGTGCAGCCACTACGGAAAACAATAGAGAGATTCCTTTAAAAATTAAAAATAGAACTACCATATGACCCAGCAATCCCACTTGTGGGTATATATTCAAAGGAAATGAATACAGGAGCTCGAAGAGATATCTGCACATGATATCACTCATGTATGGAATCTAAAAAGCCAAACTCAGAGAGACAGCAGAAGGGTGATTTCCAGGGACTGGGGGATGGGGAAAATGGGGAGATGGTGGTCAAAGGACACAAACTTCAAGTTCTGGGGCTCTAATGCACAGGGTGGTGATTAGTTGATAATACAGTATTGTATACTTGAAAGTTGCCAAGAGAGTCGATCTTAAATGTTCTCACCACAAAAAGGAAACAGTGATCCTGTGACGTGATGGAGGTGTTAGCTTAACACTATGGTGGAAATCATCTTGTAAGAACAGGTGTACCTGATCAGCACTTCCACACCTTGAAATTAACAACGTTTTAAGTGGCAATTCTATCCCAATAAAACTGGAAAAAAAATTAAAAATAAACAAAACCTATTCTTACAGCTTATGGTGTATAAGGCTAGAGAAGAGGGGCTTGGGAGCTCTACAGAGATAAAGAGATCTAAGCTCTGCTTTGCTTCCTGTTAGCTGTGTGACCCAGTACTGCCAGTCAGAAAAT
>NW_028018453.1:0-705 GCF_054177405.1 Leptonychotes weddellii
TGGAGTGTGTTGGAGAAGCAGGATGACAGGAAAACAAGATGGAACCAGAAAACCAATGAGATCATCCACTAATGTTTGGTGCTGGTTTTTCCTTCTTGTGGGTGCCAGTCTTTTTTTCTTTTTCTCTTCTCACTTGGGACCAAATTACGCTTTCAAAAGCTAGTCATTTTTTATGGACTGATTGAATGACTTCATTCTTCAAAGAACTTTCTGCCAACTGCCTTTAATTGCTTTTTTCCCCTTTAAATCAAAGGTGCTTATATTCAGTCCTGGATCTGCTCCAAATTAAGTGATTATACGTTGTTGCCTCGATCCTCGCCTCTAATTTCCTCCAAGTAAATGGACTATTCACATCCCTGCCTAAAAGTAACGACCCATTCATAGAGGGAGCACCTGCCAGGGAGGGTGATTGGCTTCCCGGGAAGAGGTGAATTTGCACAGGTAGGAAACTCCCTCAGAATTCTTATAAAAAGGACCAAACTGAAAGGCAGAAAAGGGTAAGGGGAACAGTGGGTTGCCAGGATGATAAATTACGAAGCATTGTGGCCATAATCAGGTTGCTTTTCTCTTGGGATTCGATTCACTAGAACGTGGGGCGAGATGGTCTGAGCGCTCATCCTTTGTACAGCAGGAGGCGTCAGGGGACACCGGGTGACACCACTGAGGAGGGCAGTCCTGGGGGAGGCACGGCTCCAGCACAGACAC
>NW_028018454.1:0-705 GCF_054177405.1 Leptonychotes weddellii
CAGTAGGCCTCAACAGTGAGCTTGAAATATTTAGTATGCCATGTTGTGAACATATGTACTGTCCGGGCTTTGTTGTTCCGTTGATGGAGCACAGGCAGAGTGGCTTTAGCCTAATTCTTCGGGTCCCTAGGATTTTCAGAATGGCACATGAGCGCAAGCTTCAGCTTAAAGTCAGCATCTGCATTAGCCCCTAACGGTAGAGTCAGCCCGTCCTTTGAAGCTTTGTAGCCAGGCCCTGGCCTCCCCTCTCTGGCTGTGAAAGTCCTAGATGGCATCGTCTGATAGAAGACTGGTCCACACTGAAAATCTGTTGTGTAGTGGAAGCCAGGCCCTGGCCTCCCCTCTCTGGCTGTGAAAGTCCTAGATGGCATCGTCTTCTGATAGAAGGCTGTTTGGTCCACACTGAAAATCCGTTGTGTAGTGGAAGCCAGGCCCTGGCCTCCCCTCTCTGGCTGTGAAAGTCCTAGATGGCATCGTCTTCTGATAGAAGGCTGTTTGGTCCACACTGAAAATCCGTTGTGTAGTGGAAGCACCTTCATGAATGATCTCCGCCAGATCTTCTGGAGACCTCGCTGCGGCTTCTCCATCAGCCCTTGCTGCTTCACCTCGCAGTTTGGTGTTACGGAGACGGCGTCTTTCCTTAAACCTCATGAACCAACTCTGCTAGCTTCAGACTTGTCTTCTGCAGCCTCGTGCCCTCTCTCC
>NW_028018455.1:0-704 GCF_054177405.1 Leptonychotes weddellii
TAAATTCTAGTTAGTTGACATATAGTGTAATATTGGTCTCAGGAGTAAAATTCAGTGATTCATCACTTGCATACAACACCCAGTGCTCATCATAGCAAGTGCCCTCCCTAACACCCACTACCTATTTAACCCATCCCCCACCCACTTCCCTCCATCAACCCTCAGTTTGTTCTCTATAGTTAAGAGTCTATTATGGTTTGCATCCCTCTCTTTTTTCCCCACTTCCCCTATGTTCATCTGCTTTGTTTCCTAAATTCCACATCAGAGTAAAATCATATGGTATTTGTCTTTCTCTGACTTATTTCACTTAGCATAATATACTCTCGTAGAACATGCATTTCTTGATCTCAGGGATGAGTTCAAGTCCCACATTGGGTGTAGAGATTACTTAAAAATAAAATCTTTAAAAAAATTGGAGAGTGGGCAAAAGTCATAAACAGTCATTTCCTCAAAGAGATTATATGATGGTAAATAAGCACATAAATGTGTGTTCAACATCACTAGCCATTAGGAAAATTCCAATTAAGACCACAACTGAAGGAACATATCAATAAGAACATCTAAATTAAGAATAATGACAATATCAAATGTGGAAGGATGCAGAGAAAGTGGATTTCTCATACAATGCTTCTGGGAGCTTACATGGTATAGTTGCTCTGCAAATTATTTTGGTAGTTTTGGTTTTTTTAATTAATTTTTTTTTT